>NC_090181.1:18406627-18714415 GCF_024679245.1 Pseudorasbora parva
TAAAGGTACAGTAGCAACATTTTAAAGCTAAAAAAGACAGTGGAAAATGGTCATGTAAAACTAAATTACAAAAACTTTATTGACCAATGTAATAAAATGCAACATGTCTTTTAAATCTGTTCAGAAAGGCACATAATGTGGCTAAATCTCCATTAAACCAAAACAAAAGGGGGAAAAGGCACATCATGAAAATGTGCCCATTTATTCATCTCATGAGACTAACATATTATTAAGAAAAATAATGTAATTTGGCTCCTACATGCCCTCTAGTGCCCGTAAAAGGAACTCCTTTTAAATGACTTTATCAATGAGTACAGGGAGCAAAATCCCATCCAGTCCATTTAAAATCGGTTATGTTCCCAACAATCTCAAATGCTCTAGTTTGAACTATATCCATTCCTTTTTTTTCGTGAAATGCACGTATTAAGCCTTTGTGTTGGTATACCGTAGCAGTCGCAGCTCTGCCAGTAGAGTGGGGTTCTGCTGGGCTTTTTCAGGGGTGGGTTGAGAAGCCTGTTCATGCTCCAGACGCAGACGCTGGATTTCTTGCAGGATCTCCCTACATACACACGGCACACAAAACAAGAATGAACTTCAATGGCACCTACTGAATGCACTCAAATATATACACTGTAAATAAATACAGTGTAAAAGCTCTAACTTATTGTAGGAATGTAGTGATTGCTAAAAACAGATCTGTTCATCTAACCGCTCAAAAACCCACCTGTTTTTATTCTCTAATTCTGCGATGAGCTGCCTCTGTTGCTTATTAGCATCAAAGTTGAAACTCAGATCAGTTGGAGGGCATTGCTGAAAGACAAAACAATTAGAGGAGAGCATTACTAATTATGCACAAAACTAATTAGAAAGATGACGTTAAATGAAGAAATCAAACTATGCATGCATAACAGCCAGATTTACACTAAAAGGAATATTACTAAACACGCTGTTGATTTTCAATAAATTCCAAACAATAAAACAAACGCGTCCTCTGAAAACTTTGTTAACAAGACGTCTCCCTCTTGTACCGTATGCTGTAATTTGAGTGTCTGCGGACTGAATCTTACAGTGGAGTTGCTGGCCTCCGCTGCCAGACGAGCTGCATATCGAGCGATAAGACGATGTTCTTCATCCAGTCTGCTGGGACTCTCGAGGGTGCTACTGTCCAGACAGATAGAGAAAATAAGAAGAAATACATACAGCAGGGAGAACAGAGGCAAAGAGAGCGGTGAAGCATGAGACAGATGAGGGCAGATGTGAGGACATTTTTGTGGTAAATTGAGATTTTTTTCAGCACTACATCCTCCCCCCACCGATTTCTTTTTATATATATATATATATATATATACATACACAGTCAGGATAATTTATATTATATTATATTATATTATATTATATTATATTATATTATATTATATTATACACTGTATTATCATTACTACTCTAATCTACAGACCATGATAAATATAATTTATATATAAAACAATATTAACATTATAATATAATTCATATAATATAATAACCATTTTAAACATTGAAAGTGAATTTAGGCTCCATAGCATTATAATGTACAGTGTTACAAATTCATATTTATTTTGAGATGTGCTAAGGATTAATAATAATAATATAATTTAATATAATACACTTTTTACATTTGTTTAATTTTGAGTAATTTTGTAAGTGTTTCAGCCATTTTAAAAACATGTATTATACATAAGTCAAGATATAATATAATGTTTATATAATATATAAATATATGTAATATATTTTTTTGTAAAATTTGAGCACGTTTTAAGCTGAATGGATGTAGAACACAGACGTGCAGTGGATGCATAGGCTCTCGTAGTGTGTCTGGGTCTTGTGTTATAGGGTTTGGCATATGGCTGGAGCAGATGATGGAGCATATGTTTTCCTTCCTCATTAAGTGTTCTACAATTAGGAGTGATCACGTGTGTATATGTGTGAATATGGGTATGTTCTGGCAGTTACCACACAAACACATAGATACACACACACACACACACACACACACACACACACACACACACACACACACACACACACACACACACACACGCGTTTATCAAAATGCACAAACCACATTCATCAATCAAATGTAAACAAAAATATATAAGTCTGATAATACAACAGGATTCTAAATGACCTGCTCCATGCGGCTGTGTCAGTCCCTGTGGCCCCTCCGCTGTGGCCTGCCTGATCTCTCACAGTCTCAGTGGAGTGATTCATTAAGAGGGTTGTTTCGATGCCAGACGTCTCACAGACAGACATGATGTTAATAATAATCAGTGTCACGCTAAGACTGATCCACTGGAATCCACTTATGGATATGGCACCCGAATGTTAGCACCTTATATTGACAACAAGTTGTGGCTACTAAGTAATTTGTCCTCATTAAAAAGCTTTACACAAAAGACATGAAGAGCGCTTTTGACAAATATGTTTAAAGTGATGTGCACTCATTTGAGATAAATACCCATGTATATCAATAGACTAGAATACAAAACCTCAATGGGTGGAAAATACGATCTGTGAATAACTGTTCTAAGAAAAACAATCTTCCTCAAATCCTTTACTATGCCCCTGAAAACTTGATAATAATCAACTCTAAATATTTTAATAAAATGATTAAAAATATAATAGTTATCAATTGTATTAAATATATAAATTAGTTTATTAATTAATTGTTTTAAATGATTAAAACAACAACAAAAACAACAATGTTATTAACATTATAACATTACATGCAACATTGTAACTATATGCAATTATTTTATTACAAATATTAAAATGTAACTAATATTAATAGTTAATATTATTATTATTTGCTTTTCCAGTACTCATAAAGCTGCATGTAAACACATATAATAAACTTATATACGTTATATATTTCAAATAAAGGCTGTTCTTTTCTCAACAATGAATGCTGAAAAGAAATGAATCATGGTTTCCACCAAATAAGCAGCACAACTATTTTCTACATTGATAATAATAATAAACATTTTTTAAACACACACAAAAAAACTAGCCCACCACACAATATAATAATGAACCCAATGAAAATTTTATAGAGAGAACATAACAATAGTCCCATGTGTGTGATCCACCTGCCCCACAATGGAGCATTAAAGATTGGTGGAACATAGCTTCCATACTGATTCTTTACAATGCAAAAAAAGGGAACATACTGTCAAAATCTAAATCCAGGCTTATTCATTATTAACCAACAATTTACTTCATACAGTTATTAGTTTGTAAAAAGAATAGTGTATATTGAAAAGTCATAAAAGTCTTAAAGGCACATTAAATTCTAAGGGCCCTATCATACACTACAATATGGCGCCAGGTGTTTTTTGCTAGTTTCAGCCCAGTTATTACAGTTATCATTTTCAAGTCCAGTGCCACGTTGTTTAAATAGCAAATGCATTTGTGCCCATATTTGCACCCATGAAAACGTTGTGTGTTTCCTTTCTGCGCTTTTGACAAATATGTTTAAAGTGATGTGCACTCATTTGAGATAAATACCCATGTATATCAATAGACTAGAATACAAAACCTCAATGGGTGGAAAATACGATCTGTGAATAACTGTTCTAAGAAAAACAATCTTCCTCAAATCCTTTACTATGCCCCTGAAAACTTGATAATAATCAATTCTAAAAATGTTAATAAAATGGACGCCGTTATCGTGATACTGTCAACACCGGAAAAAATGTCAGAGAGAAAAATAGGCTAATCAAATACATCAGTCACCTAAAATAATAAGCCAACAATACAAATAAACGAACACTGTCGGCTTACTAACTATAGCTACTGCAAAATGATTTTTGAACATACACGCAAGAACAGAATGTGGCTGAGTGATGACAGTTTCATTACCGCGCGTCTTTTCACCAAAATCCAACCACAAAGGCTGAATGTTCTCTCTTTTCTCTGTCTTGTGGACGGGAGGCAAAAAACACAATGCGCGTACACTACCGCCCAGCAGCACACAAACATGCCAAATTGAAAAAATTAAAGGATTACAATGTAAAAGATTATTATATTGTACATAAAGATAAAAATGCCTATATGTCATAATGGATAGTCAGTCATTATATGTATAAGAATTACCTATTTGCAGAAATGAATTAAATTGGCTACTTATGTAACCAGACATGGCAATACACACGTACATAATCAACTGACTCGTCAGGTTGAGTGTGTCTCATCATGTCAAAAGTGAATCCGCATTGGTGCAAGCACATCTGGCTTTTAAAGGGAATGGGAGATTCACTCTGATTGGTTTATTTCCACGTTATGCCAAAAACACACCCATGACCCTTTTAAACCATGCACCGGGCACGTTGACCTTTTTTCCTGTCATTAAACTAGCAAAAGTGGGCGTAGATCATTAAAATAGGGCCCCACGGGTCAAAGAGAGGGTAGACAACAGCCATGAAATGGCCATGAATTATGAAACCATAATACTGTACATTCTAAATTACCTGAAGGAAAACAAATTTAAAAGTACACCCTGACCCCTTCAAATACAAAAGTCGATAAAGGACATGGAGAACCTATCAGCACTCTCTGTAGGGCTTGACTGAGAGGTGGAGTCTATGATTTCATATCCAGTGGCAGGTGGTCAATACTCACTTAACTTCAAATTAAAAACTCATTCGGAGCCAATGGAAAATGATATTTCTGTTCTGGCAGCAAGACTGGCCATGACCCAGCAGACGATAAATTCTACGCAAGGCCACTTGTCCTTGAATGCCCAACCCGATAAATGAGCGTGTGCTGGAGAGGGTGCACTGTCAGCAGAGAAACTTGCGCTTATTGTCCTGACTACAGCTTTGATGTGTCTACAAGGCCATGCAATTACACCCAAACTGAGCTAGAGAGAGAAGGACAAACTTCTTATGGAGGTTCAAGGCCCAAAAAGTTCCACACTGAATCTTGGTGTCGATGTTTTGAGAAGTAAGAGAGATCAAGGGCTGTTATTGCACTTTTGTACATTTTCAACTTTATTTAGTGTGTATTGATGCTCTCTGAGAATGAAAAAGACCTGCAGAGTAACAAAGCAAAGTTCACTCAAGTCAATTCTTCTCCATTTCAGTAAGCACTCTTCTGAACTCCCTGAAACACCTCGATTGTGGTCTCAAGTTTTCTTCCGGGAATGTACACATCACAATATTCCTCATTTAATAACTTCCCGCCCTGTCACCGTGTCAAAGAAACTGTTTTTCCACCCTGATCTAATGTGGTTGTGGAAAGGGCATGCCATTTCTGAAACAAGTTGCTGACCAAACACAACACAATGAACCAGCTAACCAATCAAAGCACACTGTGCTTTTCGTAAGAAGGGGCTACATAGTAGACACACTCTAGCGGCAGCAAATCTAATCTGCCGCGATTGTCGTCTAGCAATTCTCAACACCCTTCTGAGCTGTAAAAACCAAACTCTGATCCGGCCAATCACATGGTGTATAGAGTCGGTGGGCGGGGCTTAACATAATGACAGCAGAGTTGCGCTTGCGTGCTTCTAGTAAAAACAGAAGCTGGCGAACGGCGGTCTTTCGAATCAGCTCTGACCGTGACTTTGGAAGACTTGGAGTTAAGCTTTTCTCTGAGATAAGAACAAAGAACCGCACTGAAGTCATTCTTTAGAAGGGAAGATGTGTTCTGAGTTTTGCCGACCAAATACGGTGAAAGTTTTCTTCACATCTTCACATGTTTACTAGCTTCAACTAGCTCCGCTTCACATTGCTCTGGTTGGTTGTAGCTCTATCCTATTGTGCGCAAAGGGAGTTTGAAAGACAACTGTTTATCCCTCCCTTCGGATTGAGCCCTGTCAATGGTGAGTTTCCAGACCAAACATCTTGATGTGGGTCTGGCTTGTCAGGCTATAGCTACGTGGAACTAAACAATGTTACTGACAGACTGGGAAGAGAGGTGCTACAAATATGTTAACAAAATATGTGAAAAATCAAGCATTAAAACCTATTCTAGAATTCCTCAAAAACTAAATCAAAACTGCACAATAGGTCCCCTTCAAAACTATTTGCCAGCCTTTGATATAAAAATATGTGTGTGCTGCTCCAGAGAGGGCTCAAACCATGGTCGATGACTTGAGAAGTGGATGTGCTAACAAGGAATCTAAAGATCACAGTCTATATCTTCAGCCGCCAGCGCTCTCTTGAGATTAGGGGAGCTACACAGCTCTCACGAGATGGCCTCCATCCCATGTGCTAAAAGTAATATAATAAAACAATTTAAAAATGAGAAATCATAGTGATAAGTTTGTGGGAAACTGTAACACTAGCATAACATTTAGTGACATATGAAGGCCAAGTATGGTAACCCATACTCAAATTTAACCAGCTTACTTGCAAAGGAAAAAAAAAAGATTTGATATTAATGATAATGAATCATTTTCAATCTTATACAATAGTAATTATTTAGCTGTTTTTTTATAATATGCATTATTTATAATATGCATTTTTAAATTAAGTCTACATTATAAAGTTTTGAAATCGTAGAACCCTTACATGCATGAAATTCTTAACATGTCCAAACTAGTTCAGAACTGTCGTTAATGAAATACCATTCATTACATATTTTAAGCATTTGTTCTTGAGACATTTTTTGTGCAAAGAAAAACTTCTGCCGTTATTTTTCTCATGCACAGAGAAAAGGGGTTTGAACATATGTTACTCTCTCTCTGTCTTCTAGTGATGTTAAAAGTTTTGATTCATCTTTACCAACTATCAGTTAAAAGTCACGGGTCAGTAAGATTTTAAGATATTCAATTGATCAAAACTGACATTATGGCTGCGTCCGAAACCTGGAAAATGCCGCCTTCGGAGGACACATTTCAAGGCAGGAAGGTATCAAGCAATGTCCGAATCTAATGTTTGCTTCACTTTCTGTCTCCTGAGATACCTTCATCGATTTTTGAAGGTATTTTTGAAGGTCGATTTTTGAAGGTAGCATCCTTCGTTGCCTTTGGTATCCCACAATCCTGTGCTTTCCATTCAGTGACAGTCGAGCTTGGAAAATAAGATGGCGTCCGAAAGTTGCATTTTGCTGGTCAGTTTGTGAGTAAATGTATGTTTTCAACCAATATTTTCCACTTGTGATGTCATTTCTAGCGAGAAAGTACTAATGTAGTAATTTAATATGCTTTTAGTTCTCACCAAAGCTCGCTTTATTTTGCTGTCCATCATTAAACTGTTACACTGCCTTAGAAGTCTGTCCGAAATCATGTTAGGTGCCTTCATGCACAAAACGCTACCTTTTACAAGCCATTGCCTGATTAGGCAGCGAGGCAACGAGTCAGCCCATGTCATTGAACGCTCGACAGCACCTCCTCCTGGTTTCACCAGATCCCTCTTTCCTGCGTATTAGGACAGCATTTCTCCTTATTAACCTCATTATCATTTCATCTTTATCACATGTGGACCCTCAGCTCACCCTTATCTGGACTGCTGTTCTTTGTTCATTTGTGAAGACTTGATTTACTATACGCTGTCTCTAGCTTATTTCTTGTGTTTGCTCTTGTGTTTTTGACTTGGACTCTGATATCGTTTTTGTACCTAAGCCGCCTGCCTCTGACCTATGCCTGTTTGACTTACGTTTCTTGGATTGCCCTTATTATATGCTGTTTGAACTGTATGTCTGCATTCCTCTGCTGGCTCACCTGTGTTAATAAATTACTGCAGATGGATCTAAAAGCCTCAGTCGCTTCATCACACATAAAGACTTTTACATTGACATCTGTTACAAAAAATATTTACAAAAAATACATTGTTACAAAAAAAAAAAATATATATATATATATATATATATATATATATATATATATATATATATATATATATATATATATATATATATATAATAAATGCTGTTCTTTTGAACTTTCATGGAGAACATTTTCCCCCCACAAAATGTTTAATAAAACACAACATTTATTACACAACATTTTTCAACATTGACAGCAAATAATTCTATTACATTGCTTTCTTAAAACTCATGTGACACTGAAAACTGAAGAAAATTCAGCTTTGCCTAAAATGGATTATATAATATATTATGAAAAACAAGAATTAATTTAAAGTTGCAATATTCCACAAAATAATACTTTACTGTATAACTGATCAAATATCTTTGGTGAGCATAAGAGACTTACTGTGGAACAAAATAGGGGTAACACTTTAGTTTAGAGTCCAATTCATCACTATCACTTATTAGTAGTATGCAACTATGCATATTCGGATATTGGGTGTTTATTAGTACTTGCAAAGCACATATTAATGCCTTATCCTGCATGACCATTCTGCATCCCTTACCCAATACCTAAACTTAAAAACTGCCTTACTAACTATTAATAAGCAATAATTAGGAGATTGTTGAGGCAAAAGTCGTAATTAATAGTTAAAGGGTTACTTCAGCGATTAGCATATGGCTTTGTATCAGTAGAAACCCTGGAGTATATTCAAATTATTGTGCTTTCCCCCCTCATATCCCCCTGAGACAAGAGATTTATGCATTTTATTTCTAGAAAAATTCCTCCTATGATGCAAATTGACGATTTTTGCATCATAGGAGGAATGTTTGCCCAAAGGCTAAACACTACAGCCAGCAGAGGGAGCCATTTCCGCATGTTTTGAACTCGAGCATGGGGGATGGGAGGTAACACTCAGCTTGCAGGGAGAGCTCAGCTGGCAGGCACTCATTTAAACGGAGCTATGGTGTGCAATGTAAGTCTTTTAACTTCTCAAATTAATTTCTATGAAAGTTAAGCTTGTAAAGGCATGAACTGAAGCGCGCCAGACTGAACTCGCGTTGTGAATGTATGCCGCGAGTGTTGTCGCGATTACCTCAGCTCTCATCACTCCTGCAGTTAGTGCTCAGTGCTGTGATACTCGCGCGGTGACTCACTCATATTGAACAGACACGTTCAGTTTTTAATTGTAGTGTCTTCTCTAACTCAGTCACTGTAATCAAGTTGGTGGCGTTGGGGAATGGCACAGGGCAGCGAAGCATTCTGGGAATTGTAGTCTTTCATCCCCATGGGACAAAAATACATTTTCTGTCTTTTCTCAGTCTAGAAGGCACCAAATTCAAAAATAATTTCACATTTCTACTGCATTGATGACCCAGTTTAAATACAGATTCATCTTCCCAGCGCTGAAGTACCCCTTTAATAGTGTGAATTTGACCCTAATCTAAATTGTGACCACAACAGGTAGAATCGTGACATTTTAATTTTGGTATAAACTATACTATTATTCACTAACGACATACTATCTAACTTAAAGCTACACTGTGCAACTTTTTTAGTTTATTCTTAGCTAAAAACACTTAGTTTTTAAGTTTATAATATGCCATTGAAAATACATACGGGTGAGGGGTTCGAATGCTGGTCGCCATGTTGCCCCTCCATCTTGAAAGTACATAAGCCAAAGAGGGACATACCCATAAATTCAAGCTTCGCCTTTCGCGTTTTAACGTCAAACTGGAAGCCATGTTAATTTTGGACTAAATCGGCCACCGTAGGATTTAAAATGAAATCAGAATTGAGAGGAACAGAAACTAATATTCACTGGATAGTCATATACCATTTCACAGCTAGATGGGGGAAAATATCACACAGTGTAGCTTTAAATTTACGGTTATGTCCCTCTTTAGCTTATGTACTTTCAAGAATTTACGGGTATGTCCCTCTTTGGCTTATGTACTTTCAAGATGGAAGGCCAACATGGCGACCGGCATTCGAACCCCTCACCCGTATTTATTTTCAATGGCATATTATAAACTTACGAGAATACTTTATTATGTGAAAGAAGTAAATATACATTAATGAGCACATATATTTTTGAAAGAACTAAGTGTTTTTAACTAAGAATAAACTAAAAAAGTTACACAGTGTAGCTTTAACCTGTTGATAAATGGACTGACTGTATCCTCAATAACAAAGCAATTATAATTGACCTATAAGACCGGGAATTGCATTCATTACAGATTTTGTTAATGCATTTGCAGCATTACCGGATTTACATAATTCCTTCAGTAAATGAGGTATTAAAACAATGCAGATAGCACGTGCAAATAAACTACCTCTGGATAACCTTGGCTGTAACCCAGCCTGAGATGCACCGAGGCTTCACAGACAGCAGCCAATTTCTCGACCGAATGCTTTTAGTCGTCTGTGTAATATCACTGGTCTTGATATCGACTGCTAAAATCATCACGACACTAACAAATATAATCAACTGTGGCGGGTTGAACGCAACATAATTACATAAGAATGCTGAGGAGCACTGCTTGTGTCCCTAACATCTCCATTTTGGCAGACTCCAGTAAACAAGAGTCGAGACGTGAATTAAGTGAATTATTATTCTGCATAAATTTCTGGCGCCCCAGGCATTACCAGCACTTGACATCCTACTCGTATAAACAGTGTGTTGTAACGTACGATTGTGATATTGGGTGAAAGGTTCAAGCAGAGAGACTGACAGTCTGTGTCTTTGATTTCATATGCAGTGGCACGTTATTGACGGAAGCGCAGATGAAACTAACATGTACAATCTCCCCAGACCACAGGGTCTACAGGGCCTCATTTAAATGTGTCGTATCTCCGACTGCCTGAGGTTAAAGAGTCCAGTAGAGTCAGCTCCTTTAAAACTGACTATGATCATTACGGTAAGGGACTTCATGTAGGGTGAAATGTTTACCCGTCCACTAGTACTGCCTCGATGCTAGGCTATATTTAGAGCCGAATACACAATAAGCCAAGCCCTCTCTCTGCAAAACATGTCACATCTGGTCCCTTTAAGCGATTATTCCGTCACGACACGCGTTGCTCCGAGACTCGATAAGTATTTTAGCATTCACCAGATATTAAGTACTGTCAGTGGCCTGACACAATGACAACAAATGTAACGTTTTACCTTCCAATATGTGTTCAAATGAAGGCAGACGGCACGAGAAATCCTGTGAAAAACAGGCTGCTTTGGCAGTGGCTGTAAATAAATGGGGAATGGTGGATCATAAAGACTGAGATTGAATTTTCAGCTGATGGAAATGTTTGCGCCGGAGCTCACCAGTATAATAAAATACAAAATGTGGCGCAATAAACCATGGGTTCCTGCACAGTATGTTTTTCAAACAAGTATATCAAACCAGGGTGTGAATTATGAGAGTTTGAAGGGTCTGACCCCCTTAATTAAGCTCTGAACCCAAAAGAAGTCAAAATAAAGACAGGGTTAGTTTAGTTAACTAAAACTAAAGCCATTAAAACATTTTGTTACTTAAAATATACAATAAGCATTAACTAAAAAAAAACCAGGCCTATAAAAATTATTATTTTATTTCAGGTAGTTGTCAAGGAAACACTTCTTATTTTCATTTAGTTGAACTTGATATACTAAAGATAACTAAAACTGAAGGGGAAAAAAAGGTAATTATATATTAATTAATATATAGACCTTAAAAAATAAAAATTAATTCAGAAAAAACGACAAAAACTTGCTAAAAATGTAATATATATATATATATATATATATATATATATATATATATATATATATAAAACCCTTCAGTTATCTTTAATATCTTTAAATATATATTCATAACTAATTCTAATAATTAAAAAGTCAATGGTACTAAAATAAAACTGATTAAAGGCTAAGGGGTAGATCACTTCAGAATGAAATTGTCCTAATAACTTACTCACTCCCACATCATTCAAGATGTTTATGTCTTTTTTTTCTTCAGTCGAAAAGAAATGAAGGATTCTTCCATTCCAGGATTTTTCTCCATATAGTGGACTTCAATGGGGTACAACAGTTTGAAGGTCAAAATCACAGTATCAATGCAGCTTCAAAGGGCCCGACACAATCCCAGACGAGGAATAAATGTCTTAACTAGCGAAATGACCGGCCATTTTCTATAAAATAAAAAAAATTGTATATAGGCCTACTATTTGAATTTTAACCACAAATGCTAATTTGTGTACAAATGCACATATTAATGCTTTTTGCTCTGATCTGCAATGCGCCACACATTATGCCATCATCACGCGTCAACATGATTTTTTATATTTTATAGAAAATGATCGATCGTTTCGCTAGATAAGACCCTGTTCCTCATCTGGGATTGTGTAGAGCCCTTTGAAGCTGCACTGAAATTGCCATTTGGACCTTCAAACCATTGTACCCCAAGTCCGCTATATGGAGAAAAAAACATTCATTTCTTTTTGACTGAAGAAAGAAAGACGTGGGGGTGAGTAAATTATCAGGAAATTAATTATGCAGTGAACTAATCCTTTAAAATGTGTATTTTGTTTCTACATATAAATGTATATTTACATTTTAACTGAGTTGTCCAACTAATTTGTCTGAATATATGACAGGTGTCAAACAACTGAGAGCATTCTGTTGAGTATATGACAGGAAAAAAACTGTCATTAATACTTCTTTATTTATGTATATAATAGCACCCAAGTGGTTTTCTTTCGTCTGCAATGGTAACCATTTGGTACAACATTTGGTAACCATTCAGTTTTAGTTAGACTGTCAAAATATCTTACATTATGTTTCACAGAAGTCAGTCATTCAGTTTTGGAACAACATAAGGGCGAATAAACAATGACAGAACTTTCATATTTGTGTAAACAATGGCTGGGAAGATTTACATTTTGAACCTTTCTATACTTTTCTATACAATTTTAATCTTTTCCTCACATAAAGATTTGATTTGGCTAAACATTTTTTTTTTATTCTTTGGAACTTTAAAACACCTGTCCTATTTCACTTTCATTGTATGGAATTGAGCAACATGAACATTGGACCTAAAATCTCTTTGTGTTCTACTGAAAAATGAAAGTCCAAGGGATCTGGAAAGACATGAGGGTGAATAGAAGAAAACCTCACAATGCCAGAAAGACAAGTGTTAACTGACTACAAACGAAGGCATTTGTCTTGGGACCCTGGGCATGTGTCAACAGCACAAAACAGAAAAAGCCATTCTGACCAGCTCTCTATTTACAAGATAAGGCTCTCGCTCCATCAGAGTTTATCTTCCGGATCACCTTTGGGCTGCTGGCCAGCCCAGGAAGCGCAGAGGGTTCGGAGACAGCAGGCCAATTTCTCGATTCAATGCTTTTAGTCATCTGGCTTTGAAAAGCAAACGTTGAATCTAATTCTGCAGCGATGCAATAAACATGGAAAATAGTCCACCCAGAAAAAGATGCTACAATCTTCTACTCATCCGCACGCAGCATAATTTCAAAACAAGCCATTTTACATAACAGGCTTAAGTGGAGGAGCCTGAAAAACACACACACAATCAGCATGCAGACAGAAGCCTGTATGGAACGCTTACCTTTTTGAAGGCGTGGGCGTCCCGGAGGAAATGAGAACGGTATCGTTCATGTTGCTGGCCACTGGCCTCAGCTGACTGCAAAATTATAGAGTTTGAGTCAAGCATAGCCACAAACCTATGCCGCTCTAAGCTCTCCAAACGCACAAGGGGGCATCAAACCGCTCTAAGGAGTGATGTTATTTTTAAAGTGCACGTTAAACTTCCACATCATAATCGCCTTCCAGATGCACACGTTTTAATTTAATGCTATTTGCCCAAACTTAATTAAGTTAACAAGATGACAAAAGGGTTTAGAGGAATTCTAATTAAAGCTGAAGAAATCCGAGAAGGTCGGGAGAAACAGGGGGATGACATTGCACAAGGTAATTTGTGTGTAAACAGTGCCACAAAATCCATCTGGACTCCATGCCCGCCAGTCCTGACGTACACACATGATAGATCATTTTGTTTAATTTCATAAGGTTAATACCCAGTTGTTATAAAATATTGACATTATAATCCGTTTTGACGGCACACTCCCATCGCAATTCACGGTTTTGTGAATTTGTGGCTATTTTGCATAAAACTGTACACTTTTCGTAAGAAAGTGTGCAAGTGTTGTTTTTTTAATCATGAAAATCACTTTGTGAAATGGTTACATTTTCTCATGAGATTCTATTTATTTATGCACATACAAAAACAGACCTTCTGAAACGTCCCTTCCTTATCTCAGTCACTAGCCTCTTATGTTCACTTTCCCTATTTTTTACCTCTATTTAGGATTTTTCCTTAAAAATATGCCCACAAGGTCATTTGCGACTTATTGATAGAGATTTAAGAAAAAGGGTTTGAAAATGCACTCAACCAATTCCTGGATAAGCACACGTTTTATATCCACTATAGAATTTGCCAGAACTTTTCCCTGACTTTTTAGGATTTTTTTCCAAGCCTGCAAACAACAAATTTAAAATCCTTGATATTTCCAGGTTTTCCATGACTGTGGGAGCCCCACAATTCAAATGAAAGAAGGATGTCGTTTCTTAATTCAGTCGATCGGAGGGTTGGTGCATTTGTATTACTGAGACGTACTAATGTTAATTTTCCTCGAGGCTGCTAGCTTCATGTCACACGACTCGTGGAACGCCGTATTGCAATTGGAACATCCTTTTGAGACCTTCAATAAAACAGTTACCAACATCGAGCAAAGTGATCCAACACATGGCAAGAAAATCATGCTTGACATTTACTATAACTGCAAGTTAAAAATACAAAATCTGCTTTTAAAAAAAAATAAAGCTCTTCTGTTCAATGCAATTACTCACCCACCTCCCGCAAGGCAAAGAGTGGCCGTCTGTCAAGTGCCGAGACGCAAGCGGTGACCGCTCTGTCCAGCTGCCTGTCCTGTTCTGTTCTCAACTGAAGGAGCATCTCAATGCACAACACTGCTGCTGTCTCCAAGGAAACCTGACAGTCACGTGACACGGTGACGATCCAGACACACTCTTCCCTCTCTCTCTCTCCTCCGGCCTCCGCCGTTTAGACGCACACACTTTTTTCCACTCAGAAATAGATGCTCTTGCCTAAGAACATTTATATTTCTCCAATCTTTGTTTCCAGCCACCCACATTAGTCATAATCCAGAGAAAACAATCCCTCTTTTCCAGCAGAGAGCTTCATTTACAACACAATTACAATATGGAGTGTTGCCTGCACAGCAAACAATAATCTCATACTTTAAGTGCAAAACTACATATTTCCAAAATTGACTGACTAGCTCTGTATAATGACACATATAAGACATGTTTCAAGCACCAAATTTTACAAGCCTTTTCCAGCCAATCACAAAGTTCTGAAGGAACTGGTACAGATACTCCCAACGCCATTTTATACATCAATAACTGTGATTATCTACACCGTGCAAAGAAATTGGACAGACACTAAATGGCACAACTGTTTAAAGGTCATTTCCGGCAAAGTACATCATAGAATTTTGACGGTGATGTGTGAATTGAAGCAATACAGATATGAATAGCACATGGTACATTCAATTGAACAGGGTAATTTAGCATACTTACTGAAATATATTGAGTTTCGTGTGTGAAAATGACTGGTAGAAATTTGGCTTTGATAGAAATTTGGGTAGCACTTTAGTATGGGGAACAATTCTCATTTTTAACTTATCAGCTTGCATATTGGCTGTTTATTAATACTTGTAAAACACATATTAATGCATTATTCTGCATGACCATCTTCTACACCCCTTAATTTTACCCAATACCAAAACTTAAACGATACAACAACTACCATACTAACTATTAATAAGCAGTAAATTAGGAGCTTACTGAGGCAAAGTCATGGTTAATAGAGTACAGGTATTCCCTATACTAAAGTGTTAACGAAAATTTGTTACAAAACCAGTGGGTTGTAGGAATGAACTTTACAAACTTTATAATCCAGGGTCAAATCAAATCAAATGTGCATTAATGAAGAGTTCAGATGCAAGAGCCTCTAAAAGCGAGACTGGGTAACCCCAGCCGTATCTGCCCGTGATTTTTTTTCACCCTGCAACTCAGTCTGGAAACGTGCATTCATTTTTACTGCTTCTGTTACACTTTCGTGGGAACCAACAGACTGGCTTGTCCACCTGGCGAGCTATTGGCAGGTTTAACATGATAACGGATAGAGAAGCGGTGGGTCGTTACCCGTTGATCACGACTTTTGTGGTCTGATTGGTTGAAGGACTATCCAATTTCATACGGAGTCTTTTGAATTATGCTCGTTTATCATGCCTCTTCTGCATTAGAAAATACGTAGCAAACTGCCCAGACCAATGTTCAATCTTAAATTAAGCTTGGTCTGGTGATAGCCAGACAATCTAAAAGCCACTTTGGTCAAAAATAAGATAACAATAATGAGTCAATGCACATAGTATCAGTTCATCAAATATTTTCACTTCAAACCCACTAAATGCCAGCCTCAGAAGTACCAGTACTTAGGTAGACACCTATACACAGGAGCCTGACAAAAAATGCCTATTTTAAAGAAAAAACGTCAGACGGACTTATTAGAGGCTTTTGCATCTGAAGTCTTCATATACTACTGCAACCCTCCACGTCAGATTTATGGGAAAGTTTGGGATGGTATAATGGGAAACTTTGATGCCTTTCAAATCAATGTGCATATGATGCAATATAATCAGTAAAATGTAACCCCACTGCTAACAGATTCCACCCCATCGCTATGTTACTGTATCTATATTCTTCAGCGCTCATTTGAACCACAAAAGTCACATTTGAGCAAATCTGCAACCAGTTCATCAAGCAGATCAAACCAGGATGAAACCGTCTCCTAAACTTTGATTAGCAAACTTCGCTAGATTCAAAGCCAGAGACTGACAAGTCTTAGATGTCAGACGTGTTACGAATGTAGATTTATTCATCCCGATGTTCTGCCCTCAGCAAAGGGGGAGGCAAAAATCACACGGGCATCTTTTTTATGAGGTCAAATGAATTACATCAAGGGCCGCTCACAGCCACTCTTCTCCTCTGGTTAATTACAATGAAGTGAGTACTTTCACAGAGCCCGAGCTGGAGAAATATGGAGCATCTAATATCCCCTCTCAGCTGAAAGTTATCAATGCGTGACCTGCCTTCCAGACGGTTTATGCCTCTGGTTCTGGGCCCATGGTGCACATCTGCAGTGAAACATCACTGTTTTATGCCCTTGGCTGTTTATTCACTGTCTATTTCAGCTACACCGCACAAATTCATACTGATTAAGCAAATAAAAGAAAGAGGAATGGACTATGCACATTTGGTAAACAAGAGTCTCTCTTTGAATTCAGTATGAAAACTTATTTGACCTTAATGACTTTCTTCATTCTTGGTCTTGTTTTGCTTGATTCATCATCTTGAGCTCAAGTATGTAATGCTAGTTGTAAATAATTGAATAATGTCTAATACTAATTATAAACTAATTCATAGTTCAAAACGTAGTGGCATCTTAATAATTTCAAATCAAGATTTAAAATATATTTTTCAAAAGTTATATTTTTCAAATATCAATTCATAAACATCAATAATTCTTTTGTGGAGGCCCAACACTGCCATTGACTAGGCAGACAGAAGTTTTTCCACATATATACTGTAATATTATTTATTACAAAAATAATATTCTTCACATATAGCAAAAATAAATAATTATTACTGGTTGATTTCACCACACTATTTAAAAAATGTATAAGTAATTTGTCTTCATTATAATATAATAAATATCAATTATTTTTTTTAAATTAAGAACATTTCCTCTATAGACAAGGTGTAATCGAGTCGTTTCATGTATGAATTGCATTTTTTATGTATTTCTGAATTAATTAATCTGAACAAAACAAAAAAGAGTGCCTTAGACAGACCCATTTAACATTACATAAAAATTACACGGACATTCTGTTGACCGTTCAAGAAAACGACATGTTTTGCACCATTTTGTTTCATTTATTTCCACTTCAAATTAGTCACAGACATCTGTCCCTGCCTCAGGTTCAGCATCTCCTAAAGTACTCCATCTGTCTGAAAGATCGGAAAGGCTTGCCTTCATCATATGCCATCAGCTGTCAGAAAAACAACATTCCGGTAGGTCATCAGAAAAATGTATCTCACATTTATCTAAAAAAATAAATACAACAACAACAAAGCTGTCAGAGTCCCTGTGTGTTTTTGATTCATGGGGCTGAGCAGACATGATTCTCCCTTTCTCTGACTCTGCTCTGACCAATCAGAAGCAGGCAGCCTGCAGCTTTTGACAGTGGGATATGGAGGATCATGTTGATGGATGTCATATTGAGGTCAAAGCCAACATGAACACTATGCTGACCAATTGTGAGGGGCAGTAATGGGGCAGTTACGCTGATCTGCCAACTGCCCGCAGTGCAAAAGAAGGTCATAATGGGGCAGAGCTTTAATAATGAGGATTATGATAATAGTGTAATATTTAGGTTGATGAAATTGAAATACGTTTTAAATAAGTAAATAGAGTCTGCCAGAAGGAGTTAAATGGCAAAGTGTAATATTCAGGTTTAAGAAAAATACATGCACACATACAAAGTGTGACCAATAGTAATTTGCATCCCAGTAATATTATATTATTTCAAATTACTTCAAAGTTAAATGTCCATTGAGTGGCACTAAAAATAAGATCAGTTTTATTAAAAATAGATGAACACAATTTTGATGCGTTATAAGCTCCATCTCAATTCAGAGGCTGCATCCTTCAAAGGACAGACTTCAAAGGCCACGAAGGTCAGAACGAGCGTTGTTAAATGGCACGGTCTAGCCTACCAAGGATTGCTCTTGTTGCCTAGCAACTGTGATAGCTACTGTTAGGCCGTGAAGGATCCAGCTGTTGTATCCGTAACTGCACGGGAAACAGAGGCTTCATTTGAAGGAGCCTTCGAATTGGGACAGCCTTCGTCACGCCGGAAGGATGCAGCCTCTGAATTGGGACACGGCTGGTATATAGGCCGACCTGGAAGTTAGCATTAGCCTGGTCCCCTCGACAAAAACCCAATAGGATGTTCTATTAGCTTTTGGATTACTGTACAAAATAAGCTGTGGCTAACAAAAGTTTACGATTCTTACATAATTTTGTTCATCCAGATAAACACCTTTTATGAATTTTCAAGCGTGAAAAAAAGGCTTGAAACAAACTAGACCAGTCACATGGCGTCACCATCACTAAACTTCTGACAATTCTTTCAGTCTTTGTTTCCATGAAAGTCCAGGTTATAATAGTTATATAACACCTTTTTCAAGCATTTAACAAATGCTAACTCATTTCAAGGTTTTTGCCTACAAAATATGTCATCCCTGCACCATTCTATTACGTAGGTCTGTTGTACATATCGCAGCGGTTTGGAAATGAAATGTCCTATTAATGGCACTATAAGTTAAACGTGCTATCAAATAGCATGTTTCAGTCAAGTAACAGGACATTCACTTCTCATCATGCTTTACAGAGGGGCTGAATTTGGAGAGTAAATGTTTAAATAAAGTGCTATTCTATTTACTTTGAGCAAGATGTGAAAATGTAGAGACTTTTCAATGTTTAATGTTCCGTTATGTTTGTATTTAAAAGTTTGTGTAGTGTTTTTGGAGGTTACCATTGTGGTGAAGTGTAGAGCATGTGCTTGGGGTGACAACTTGCTAATAACAACTAAAGATGACTTAATAATAATAATAATAAAAAACTATTTTGGGCATGTCATGGATGTAATAAAATTGGCTTCTGGCTAGCCAATAAGATTTTGTAAAATTATTTATTGTAAGATATTTGAAATGTATTAATAAAACTGGATAACTTGTTATGGGTTTTGTTTGATGTTCATTTTAGATTGATTTAACTTAATATTTTTGGACAAAATTAAGAATTTTCACCTGATTCAACTAAATAGCATTAAATCTTATACTTAAAAAAAAACTTAAGTTTACTAAAATAACCAATGTTTATTAAATTCAACACAAACCAGTTACATGGAACCTGTTGACATAAAATTTGTGCAAAAAAGAATCCAAGTTGTTGCTGTTTTACTGCCTCAGTGTTAATTTCTGTGTTAATTGTTGCAGCAGTGTTAATTTCTGCTGGAAACTGCAGTGATTTGTATGTAGTCTATAGGTATATTTTTACAAAAGAGTTTTACCAAAATGTAGCTAGAGGTATGCATCTTGGTTAGTAATATGTGCATTACTAAGTACAACTAATAATATAATGTGACAACACTGATGAGATTTATCACAACAGAACCATTTCCTTCAATACCCACTATAAGAATGCATTCATCTCTGAAATGAGGCAGAAGCTCAATGGAACTGACCATAATATCTGTCAGAGTCCATAAAAGTGGGATTGTAACATTCCACAGCCAGAGTAAACAGCAAACACTGGAGGCTTGAGATTGATTTAGCACTAAAGAGATGGACTGGCCCGCAGGCACCTCAAACTACATTTAGATAAGTTGGAGGACAACATGTGACAGAAGGAAAAGACAAACAGTGCACAGAGTGCATGTTTAATGTCAACAGGAAATCATTATCTCTTTTTTACTTTTGTAATATTTCATTGGTCTTGTTATTGGAATTAAAGGGGAAAATGTATCAAACTGTTCTAACTTGCTCTGAAATGATTTTGCTTGTCACTTACATAATTCTAATTTAATTCCTGATTCATTCCAAAATATGTCACATTACAGAAGTTAAAATGTGTGGAAATGTACTCCGCATTGTAATCAAGCACTGAGATTCATCTATTCTAATTCAACTCTTTCATATCTCTAATTGTCACATGGCCAATTGAAGAAAGCATTACGAAAGTCTCTTGCTATCGTTATCCATAAATAGGAAGGGTTATTTGAAAATAAATTGCTACAAGTCTTTCACACGAGGACTATTTGAAGCGGATGCTATTCGAGTGGCACAAAGGGATATTTCAAGAGCAGTTTTAATTGCTTAGCAATCTGAATTTGGGAACTATAAATAGACAACGCTGGCAGCAGAACACGGCCTGGCAAATATGCCCTTCGGTCACAGTGAGTTCAAAGGCAATTTCATCATTAAGCCTGCATCTGGGTGGTAATAAGATGGTAACATTTAAACACTCTTTATTAAGACGGATTATTTTTTTCATTGATGTACATGAAATATTGTGTTTAGAATACAATTTAAAACAGATCTAAGGAAACATACACTCCTGTGCACTAAAATTGGCCAAGCCAAAACTGGGAAAATATTTAACTGTAAAAAAAATATTTAAAAAATAAGTTACCTGGTTGCTTTAAAATTTTGAGTTAACTGAAATAAAAAATGTGAGTTAACACAATGAACATTTTTGAAAATCGACAACCTTTATTCAAATATTATTAAAAGATTTTGTAAGCATGGGTAAGTGTGTGTGTGTTTTATTTGTAATTTTATTTGTGATGACGCAGTGAAACATGCCATTTGTGCTATTTTCATGATTTATCACATTTTTATGTGATTCAGATACAATAATATTTTGAGTTTCTATTTATTAAACAAATTTCCTTCATTGTTTGATTTTTTATTTCTCAAAATAAAAAAAATCAATTTTTTTATTTCAATGAACTCAAGGCAACCAGGTTACTTACCTTTTTAAGTTAAACCAACATTTTTTTTTACAGTGTAGTGGTTTTTTAATGGTCTTAACTATTTAGAAAATGAGTCAGAAAATTTTCAAGAATTGCACAAATACTGTATAAGTAACTTAGCACAGAATAGCCTTCCCTTTTGTTTTCTTTAAATGTTTAAGCCATGTGGGTACATTTGCAGACAGATTTTTACAGGGAGAATAGTCAGTGTGTTTCACTCAATGTTAAACAGTTTATGATTAGTGGGATAAATAGTCTCCTAGTTAGTTTGAGTTTAACATGAGACCAAATATTCACTATAGGGCTCAAATCTGGACTCAAAACCAAAACCAAAACATGAGCCTGATGAACTTATTCTCAAACCAAAAACATCTGATCATTCCTCTTTATAACAACTTTTAATTGTGGGAAGCAAGCCATTCTGTGATATTCTCCTGTACTCCAAAGCATTAAATGACTTTCAAAGTGAAGTAGCTCACTTCAAAGTGAAGACACCGCTTCCACCATGCTTCACTGTGGAAGAGATGCATATGTTATTAAAATTCTCAGCAGATTTTCGAAGACACCGCTCTGGAGCGCCACCATGCAACTCGTGTTTTGTTGTTATTCATAACTCCACACACAACTTCCCATATACTGCCAAAAACTTAATTCTGAGACAGCAATGGCTTTTGCATACATTTAAAGTTAGATGCTGTGATAAACCAATATTTAAAAGTGCCGATTAAACACTTGCAGCCTTTGAACTGGTTAAATTTAAGATATTCAGAAAATATATAGGCTATATACGGTATAACTTTATTATACAAAACCATCAAAGTCCACGCACAAAGTTGAGACCTACAGATTATGCAGATAATGGGTACAATAAAATCACACAAAGTCTGACTTTTGTTTTTTATTGTCGATTCACTGGCTTTGAATTATTGTCGAAGCCAGTAAATGTTACACAAGTTCTATTTTATATGACAAGCATGACTGTAATGGCAGGCCTTTAAATGGGACTGAATTTAGAAGCACATCTAATCTTAGAGAGCTTTTCCATGCAGAACATTCTAAAATGTTCTCTGAGAAGTTGCATCTATTTATTCATTACCTTCAAAGAATTGTCACTAAAATATTAAAGCTAAATAAAAAAATGGAAGAAAAAAAAAACAATCAAATATCGTTTTTTGAAACGGTGTGATGAAACGGGGCGCGGCACGGCTGCTGACCCAGTGCTTCTCCGTTCGTTTGTTTGTTCTGTGAATTTTCGGCATTTAATCGTGTGTTTACTTATGTTTTGTTAATGTCCTTGAGGCAATCAACATGGAAATGGATTACTTGCGTGCAGTGGGGATCTTATTTATTCTATATGCTGTCATAAGAGAGAACTTTGCCCTAGCCGGGAACAATGAGGGAAGTAAACACCACCCAGCAAGCAATAGCCGTCATTTCACCGTCTAGGTTATCTATAGACCTGATATAGTCCGACTATGAGTAGACCACTTTTAGCCAAAATAATCTTGAATTTGGTTACATCTAATTTTTGTCCAAACAACTTGTGAGATGTATGATATTCCATCATGTAAGCAAAGTTTACAGTGATTACAAAGTGTTTGGTGTCATTTCTTTAACATGATATGTGCATAGGCTATGTGTAGCCACGGTTTAGCTCCTATACAGACCGGCTATTCGTAGCCCACTTTTAGTCAAAAGACAAAACTGATTAATTGTAGTTTTTGGCAATGTAGCACATGATATGGTTAATATTACATCATGTTCGCATTGTCAATAATATCTGCAAGATGTGTCATTTCATGTTATGGTCTATCTATAGCCACGGTTTAGCTCTGAATTGGACGGGCTATGTGTAGACTGCTTTTAGCCCATCCATTTGTAAACATTTGAATTAGTTTTAGCTTTGCTGTCCCGCATAACATTCACTTAAAATGTAAGACAGTCAAAGAAAATCGTAAGCTAGATATAGTTGAAAAAAAAAAAAAAAATACAACTCCCAACCGCTAGGTGGCAACTGTAGCCTGTGCTACTGGCAACGGCAGATATCGCGAAAAACATTTCTGTCGGTTGGAGTGGATTGTTTTTTACACAAGAGGAGGAGAACGGAGAACAACAACGGGCAACAGCAAACGTTAAAGGACATGATTTGCCCTTGTAAGTATCTGTGTTTTCGTTTTGACATATGCTCATTATATACATTATTTGTTATCGTGTATGAATGGTGAGATTTTAGCTTAGTAACATTATAGAATGAAGCCATGTGATTAGCATGCTACATGTGCACCTTCAAGGGGATAAACATGAAACGTGCAACCTATAATAATTTGTTATGAAAGCCACACATATCCTTTTACTCTTTGGATCACTATATGAAAATATGAGTCTTTGAATTGGCAAGGCAAAATTGAATGGCATATTTCACCAAGCCAAACGTGCTTTACATAAAACATAAAATTAACATTGGGGAATGTAAAAAATCAATATAAGAAGACATTGTTCTATAATAATAAAAAACATGATAACAGGAGAGTAAAACTTACAGTGCAGTGTAAGAAATGTATCATTATTCCTTTCCAGTTAATATAAGGCAGTGGCAAACATTAAACCCTGATTTTTAAAAAATGAAGAGTTCCCACAGGACTGCAGGTTTTTCTTTGAGTTTGTTTAAGATATGTTATGTATAAAAACTGAATTGTGCTTCTCCATGTTTAGTTTTGACTCAGGGGACAGAAAGCAGACCTGACCCAGATGACCTGAGAGGATGGATCATAATGCGACAGACGATCAGAAATTCACTTTGGCCTTAAACCATTCAGTGCTTTTCCAATCATCTACCTCATGGTCCTAATGCAACATAATGGCTAAAATATCTTTAAACCCAAACATTTAAATTCTGCCATTTACTCGCCTTCAAGTTGTTTCTTTTTGTCTGTTGAACACAAAAGAAGATATTTTGAAGAATCTGGGTAATCAAAAGCTTTATGGGCCCTATTGACTTCCATTGTATTTATTTTCCTACAGTGAAACCATCTGATCAAATGATCAACCATCAAATGTCTGGTTACCAACATTCTTCAAAATATATATGTGTGTGTGTTCAACAGAAGAAAGAATCCCATACAGGTTTGGAACAACTTGAGGGTGAGTAAATGATGACTCTTTAAACATGTCACATACATGTATCTTAACCTTTTATAGCCCAGCTCTAGTGCGCATCCAAGCAAAAGAGAATGACTTCATCACAATTACTGTAAATAAAGTAAACAATTATGATGTCAACAATGCTTTTCTTGTGCAACGTTTTGTTTCTTATTTGGCAGATGCCATGATGACCGACTTCCCAGCGGCAACAGAGTTTGTTGTATTTTTTTATTGTTTATTATATTACGTTGTTAATATTCCATATTTCTTATCCTAATTTTATTTTTAATTTTATTTTTAACATTTTATTTGGTCATTTTTATGTTTTGATCTTTTAGTATTATCTTAAGTTGTCTAGGTTGTGAATGTTCTTTTTCTAAATAAAACCTTTATATTTAATGTGTTTGGATGGATTGTTATTTTTTAGAACCTGTTATATTTGAGTGAAAGAATCCTTTAGCCATTTTATTGTCTATTAAATGTATATATTAGTCATGTGTTAGCCGTCTATTTGATGACTAGTCTATCCTTGGGCTATGGCTAGACGTCTATTAGATTTTCACTGACAGCCCAAATTTAGCCTTGATTTAGCCTAGACCCATATTTGCTGTCTATTAGACGTATAGATGTAGTCATTCAGTAGCCGTCTAATCTTGGGCTATGATAGACGTCTATTAGATTTTCACTGACAGCCCAAGTTTAGCCTTGATTTAGCCTAGACGTCTGGGCTGTGTTTAGACGGTTATTAGACGTCTTTTAGACGCAAAATTGCTTGCTGGGCAGATACGAACGTCGCCAGTGATTACATATTCGAGGGATTTTCTTCTTGCCCTACGGAGTGAAGCTGTGCCTGTGGACTTAAGTCATGTATCAGCAATACCTCATGGAAAAGCCCAGGGCAGGAAAAGGAAGAAAAGAGGCTCGAGGGGAGGCGTTCGTAACAGGTTGAGAAGGCGAGGAACACCCGCTTCCCATCATAACTCTGTCAAACGTCAGATCATTAAATAATAAACTGGATGAGATCACAACACGCCTCCGGTTTGACGAGGATTTTAGGAGGAGTAATTTGCTTTGTTTCACAGAGACGTGGCTTCACGAGGACAGTACATGCATTGACATGGAGCGATTTACAGTTATAAGAGCAGATCGTGATAAGGTGTCATCTAAAAAATCCATCGGGGGAGGACTCTGCATGTTTATTGACAGCGCTTGGGCATCACAATTTAAAGTGCTCAAGAGAGTGTGCACTAGAGACTATGAACTGCTGTCTGTATCTATCAGGCCATTTTACCTTCCGCGGGAGTTCGGGCAAATCACCATCATCCTTGTCTATGTCCCAGGGCCTAATAATAAAGAAGCAGCGGAAATGATAACTGAAAGCTTCAATGCTGCTCTCTCCCGATCGGTAGATCAGCCAGTTTTTATTTTGGGGGATTTCAACACATGTCAGCTGTCACCTCATCTACCCACTCTGCAGCAGTATGTCACCACGCCCACTCGCTCCACTCGCATACTGGACCAATGCTTCGGTAACATCCCAGACGCATATAAAGCAGTGAGTCGTCCTCCTCTTGGTAAGTCAGATCATAACGTCATTCATCTCCTTCCAACATACAGACAGAAAGTAAGGCGTGAAAAACCACTCCTGAAAACTGTACGTCAATGGACTGAGGATGGGGAGGAGGAGCTCAGAGACTGTTTTGACTCTACAGATTGGCGCATGTTTTTTGACACATGCTCTGATTATCACGAATTAACAGACACAATCACATGCTATATTAAGTTTTGTGAAGAAACTGTTATCACCTCTAAGAAAGTTCAGGTGTTTAGTAATAACAAGCCATGGCTCTCAAAGGATCTTAAAACGTGTCTGAATGAGAAAAGGGCTGCATTTTTGAGAGGAGAAAATGATGTAGTAAAGGAAAAAGAGAAGGAATTTAAACGTAAGGTTTTTACAGCAAAAATAGATTTTAAGAATAAGGTTGAACAAAGATTCTGTACAGGCAATGCAAGACAAGCATGGGAGGGATTAAACACAATAATGGGTAGGGAAGGAAAAAAACAAAGTGTAAATGTGGCAGATTGTGGTAAATTTGTTAATGAATTAAATATCTTCTATGGAAGATATGATGTGAGAGACCCAAAAATAGGCTGCAGTATTACCTGTGATCAGATTGGTAGCTATGAACAGATACAGCTCTCTGAAGAAGAAGTAGCCAGATGTCTCTCTAAAATTAGAACAAACAAAGCCCCTGGGCCTGATGGCCTCCAAGGAAGGGTGTTAAAGGTATGTTCTCAGCAGCTTAAAGGGGTTCTCACTCAGCTGTTTCAAATTTTGCTGAATTGTGGTGTTTTTCCAAATTCATGGAAGAAATCCACAATAATACCTGTGCCTAAGGTCTCTAGGGCTATAGCCCTTGGAGACTTTAGACCAGTGGCACTCACTCCACTCTTAGCTAAGTGTATGGAGAGAGTGGTTAGCACCCATCTTATGTCTTCCGTTAGAAATCAACTTGACCCCCTTCAATTTGCCTATAGGTCACACAGGGGCACAGAGGACGCAACTCTTACTCTTGTAAATCAAATAGCTAAACATTTGCAACAACCAAAGTCACTTGCTCGGGTTCTTTTTATTGATTTTACTTCTGCTTTTAATACTATGCAAACTGACATTCTTTTAGAACAACTTCATAGGATGAATGTGAATGGTGGGCTCATTCATTGGATTAGAAGTTTCTTAACTGACCACCCTCAGAGAGTCTTAATGAATGGGGTCTACTCAGATGAGCTTGTTATAAATACTGGAGCACCACAAGGCTGTGTGTTGTCACCTTTGTTGTTTTCAATTTATATAAATGATATGACTGTGCACAGCACCAATGTTAGTTTACTTAAATATTCTGATGACATGGCCTTGGTTGGACTTCTCACAGAAAATAATGCAGCACATGAGGAAGCTTATTTTAGCCAAGTCACTTTATTGCAGGATTGGTGTCAGACTGTTAAATTGGAAATTAACGTGACTAAAACAAAAGAACTTATAATACAAACGAAACCAAGAGGGGCCAGTAACATCAACCCTGTTGTACTTAACAGCCAGCCTGTGGAAGTAGTTGAAAATTTTAAGTACCTGGGTACAATTATTGATCGTACTTTAAGTTTTACTGTTAACTCAGAGAGTATTTTTAAGAGAGCTAATCAGCGATTGTTTTTAATTAGAAAACTGAGGAGTTTCAGGGTCAGTCAGCATATTCTTGAGATGGCATATAGGGGCCTTGTAGAAAGTATTTTGCAGTTTAATATAACAGCTTGGTATGGTAACCTGAATGTGAAATATAAAAACAAGCTTTCTAAAATTGTTAGTACGGCAGGGAAGGTGATTGGCAAGTCACAGAGGCAGCTTGGGGATGTATTTGATAAGGCGGTACTCAGGAAGGCCCGACAGATATCAACAGACACCCTACACCCACTAAACTCAGAGTTTGAATTGCTTCCATCTGGCCGTAGATTCAGGGTCCCAAGGGCGAGCCGGAACATCTATAAGAAATCTTTTGTTCCCCATGCCATACAGGAACTTAATCTAAACTGAAATTGTTTTAAAAATGTGTTTATTGTAGATCGAAATCTATCTTATTATAATCAGCTGCGCTGTTTTCCATTTTTCTGTTGTTGTATGTTGAGGCGGTAGTATTGTACTCTTAACTGTGTGTATTTTAATGTAAGTTTAAATGTGGTGTCATTGATGTATTTTTGTTCGGAGAAGTCGAAGACAAATTTCCACTAAGGTGGACAATAAAGTCGAATGAATGAATGAATCTAAACAAATTGACCGCTGTAACTCAGATCACAAACTTTTTTTTTTCTTTTCTTGTTATTCTACATCCACACCTCTAGGTGTCAGTATAAAGTATGTCAATATGTCTGACGACACACAAGCAGAAACCATGTAATCTCTGTATTTTTTGCAATGGCACTAATAAAAAATAAAACTTTTAATTTTATAGTTGACTCTACAGACAACGAGATGTGTTATTCGCAATATATTGTTTCCCATAAGGTTACGAAAAAGTGTGTACAGAGTGAAACAGGCCTACTTGGATTTTTTTTTTCCATCATAAATTAATTGATAGTGGGCATTACAGTGCATTATATACCAGAATGGTGACTGGTGGCTGAAGGAGAAAAAGAAGGATTCATGATTCATCAGGTACACTATGGAACTTTTGGCCCTCTAGTGGTTAAAAACGACATGCATTTTGAGGAAGAAATTTGTTTTGGTTGTGCTTCAGCTCTGTGTGTGTGTGTGTGTGTGTGTGTGTGTGTGTGTGTGTGTGTGTGTGTGTGTGTGTGTGTGTGTGTGTGTGTGTGTGTGTGTGTGTGTGTGTGTGTGTGTGTGTGTGTGTGTGTGTGTGTGTGTGTGTGTGTGTGTGTGTGTGTGTGTGTGCTATTTTAACCAAGGAACCGGGACGTAGAACGTAGTTCCTTGTTTGTGTTCAATCCTCAGATAAAGATTCAAACGGTTATGAATCAGTGAATCGATCAATGATTCGGATCGCCAGTGTCACGTGATTTCAGCAGTTTGGCATGCGATCCGAATCATTGATCGATTCACTGATTCGCAACAGTTTGAATCTTTATTTGAGGTTTAAAAACAAAGAGAAGACATTGCAAAAAAAAAAAGACTGAAAAAAAAAGTAAAAATAAATAAAAAAAAAAAAAAAAAAAAAAAAAAAAAAAAAAAAAAAAAAAAAAAAATAAGTTTCTGGACAAGTGTGTATACAACTTGGATACGCATTAGGGTGAGTCATTAATGACATCAATTTCATTTTTGGGTGAACTAACCCTTTAATGAATAATGTGCAAAAATCAATTGTTCAATAAGACCAGGAATGTTATGTGACGTGTATTAAGAAAGTAATCTATTTTGGTACTGATTAAGGTGACTCTAAAATAAAAATTTCAAAAATAGTCCAAAAGTATTTTCGCTTGTCTTGTTGGCAATCATCCAGCATCCTTTGCTACAGACAGAAAGGGTCATAGGGAATGTCTGAGAGAAACATTTGGTTTAAAAAGCTTGTATATCTCTATAAAGATACAGAGTGGGATCCTCGAGGGGATGTGACTCAGGTACATCAGCAGCTTCCATTAAATTTAAAACACCATCAGTTTTAGTGCAGCTATTCTCTGCCAACTCAGAAATGCCACTAGAGCATGACTCTGCACTTTAGCTATTATTTCCGTCCCCACAGGAGACCGTCTACCTGGCTGGGCGCTAAGGACGGGTAAATCTTATTTTTATATAATTTTTCTGCACTTTATAAACAGCACTATGAACTTTGTTTTGACTACTGTGATGTTGGTGACAGCATCTACCTCAAGGTCAGATTTTAATGCTGACCATCATTGGAAAATTAGTCCAGTTATGAGACGTATTAAATTGTGATTTTTAGCAACATATCACATAAAATAATTAATCATACATAAACAACTATTCAAACTGTATTTATTAAAAATACTGTGAAATATTATTACAATTCTAATATTTAAAAAAAAAAATCTGATTTGGTATAATAATTTTTTTCTGAAACTGTTAAACATTTTTTTCCGGATTCTTTGATAAAGAGAAATATCAAAACAACAACATATAACATAAATTGTTTTTCTTTGTAAATTATAAATATATTTACTGTCCCTTATCATCAATTTAATGTTTAAATATTTTTTTAAAAATTGGTTAAAGTTAGATTATTTTGGATATTTTCACTAAAATAATATGCCATTACAAAACTAACAAAAATGTATGAAAATGATTACAACATTTTAAGATCATTTTCATAAAAAGACAAAGATTTTGACTAAAAGAAATGATCACAGCCTACAGTCTTACATTCATATTGAAACATTATGCTTTACTGCTGTTCATTTTCCACAGTTCACTGTACGCATAATAATATAAAATCAAGTGATTGTAATCCGGGGTGGTTCATAATCAAATAACGCTGGGACTTCATCAGAAAAATAAATGAACACAGTAAATCTGCTACACTTTCCCTCCAGTGGAGGGCACATATGTTCTGTAGTTTTATGGTCTTCATCAATCCCCAAGTTCATGTGTCAGTTAATGAAAGTTCCTGAGACCGAAGGTCTGGCAAGATTGATTCAGCTCCCCGATATTTATAATTCAGTAAATGAGAAAACTGTACCCATATATTTTTTTACACACAATATCTTTCTTCTTGGCATTTCCTAATTACATTTCTTTCCCACGACAGATCTGCAGATCAATATTCTCTCTCGCTATAGAAATAAGAAACAAATACTATGAAATTTCAGACAAGAGGACATGATTACAATTATTAAGACCTGACTGCAATCAGACTGCAAAAACACTTGAAAATGTTTATGCAAAGTCTTAAACGAATCGAGAGACCTGTCTGGATCAACTTGGCATTCGTATACCGTAGTGAGTTGTTTAGATAAAGTCACGCAGAAATGCTGTGAATGAATGATATGAGATGTGCATGTAGTACAGAGCTGAGATGGTAAGAGGAGCTGGAAATGGGATTGGAAAAGCACTCCAGAGAACTTACGTAGTGTGTGCGAGGTCCTGAGGTCTTTCCGCTGCCTCCGGGAACACAGGGTGAGGAGGCTCGCCAATCGGCATGCAGCCCAGAGATTTACTGATGGCATGGCTGAGCTTCTTTGCTGGAGACTTCTGTAAAATGAGGGAAAAATAAAAGAAAATAAATAAATACAAACTAAAAAATACTTCGAATTAGGGGTGTAACAGTACACAAACCTGACAGTTCGGTACGTACCTCGGTTTTGAAGTCACGGTTCGGTACAATTTTAGTACAGCAGTTTTACAAAATAATGTTTTTTAAATATTTTTATTCAACAGTGGTATATATACTGAAAAAAATTGTCTGTCCTTAAATTAATTCAATTAAAACTAAATGTTTATTAAACATAATGCTGTAAACTGAACCCTTACTTAGGCTACACATTGTAATATTAAAGGTTAACAACAGAGCTAACAGAACTATTAGCCTCAATCCAGTATTTATTTTTAGACATAAAAATCAACACTCATAAGCTTCACATAGCAGTTTTTGCATTAACATCTAAATATATATATATATACACACATATGGCTGTCAAATCATGACAGAGTTATTTAAACATACATTAAATAAACAAGACATCACTAATTAAGTGCATATATTTAGCAAAAGAGTTGATTTTTTCCTATGGATTTCTGTAGTGAACTAACAGCTGTGGACACTGAACGACTGCCTGAGGTAAATGTGATTCTATGTGACATTGTTCTTAAACTGTTTTGTCTTTCCACAGTTTAAACAAAGATTGAGCGATTACACGAAATATACATTTCAGTAAGTTGTAATGTATCCTCAACATACCTTAAGAGATATTAATTCAATAGTGTATTCTTTAGGTAGCGATGACTCTTTCCCTTGAACTTTTGATATATAAAAGGTCATGGTAATATAAGAATATCCTCTAAGTTTAAGAGCTGAAACCTCCTTGTTAGTCAAAGAAAAGCTTTTATAGACACCATGCAGGCCCAGCAAATGAGCTTGTGCTCCAGTAGCCCCGCCCACCGGAGGTGCTCAGCTTGTGTTAGCTAGCCAACAATAATAACAACAATAAATATGCAGAGGAAGATAGCAAAATCCCAGCTAACAGGAAACGTTCTCAGAACATTGGCTAACGTTCTCTCACTCAACGCTATCAAAAATGTTCTTGCAGTAACGTTATTAGAATGTTGTGCCAACGTTATTTGCTATTGATTAACGTTCTAAAAAATTTAGCTTTAAAACGTTATTCTTACATTGTTAGTGGAACATTTTAAAAAACTTTGCTATATTAAAAAATTATTAGTCATTACAATTATACAGCTTTTTTCTTAAAGGGGGGGGGTGAAATGCTGTTTCATGCATACTGATCTTTTTACACTGTTAAAGACATGGAATCCCATACTAAACATGGACAAAGTTTCAAAAGTTAAGGTGGACGTTTGATGGGAGTATTTCTTTGTCAAAAATACTACTTCCGGTTAGTCATAAGTTTCTGCAAGTTTTTTGCGATCATGCGTCCCCTTTGACGTTAATGGGGGCGGAATTTCCTTGTATGGGCCTTACGGACAATTCTACCGGAAGAGCGTGAGAGAGAGAGAGAGAGAGAGAGAGAGAGAGAGAGAGAGGAGAGAGAGAGAGAGAGAGAGAGAGAGAGAGAGAGAGAGAGAGAGAGAGAGAGAGAGAGAGAGAGAGAGAGAGAGAGAGAGAGAGAGAGGGAGAGAGCGAAAGTAACAGGCTACGCCCATCAAAGCGCTGGCTCGTAGGCTGCGCTGCACAGGTGATGTGCACAATTAACAATGACATCAAAAAGTGCGTTTTTGGTTGCCAGACCAAGACAGTCCTGCACAGATTCCCCAAAAACCCCGCGGTAAGGCAACAGTGAATGGAATTTGCTTTTCCGGATCAGCAACTGAGTTGCGCGAATGTTTATATCTGTTCGCTGCATTTCGGTGCCAACTGTTTCATAAACAAGGCCCAGCTCGACGCCGGATTTTCCAATCGCCTAATGCTGAATGATGGAGCAGTCCCAACGATAAAGGTCCCAACGTTAGAACCGCAGGCAGTGAGTGAGACTGCTTCAAATGTCTGTGTTTTTGCCTATGCTCATCAAGTAGCCCAAACATGATCACGTATAGTTACTATATATATATTACTATATATAGAAATTGATCAATGGAGCATGCGATGTGTAGTGCGTGTACATTTGTTTAGCTGGCCACTATTTGTGTAACTTTATGTTTGTGTATTGTAAAAGCACTCCAAACAACAATACACAAAGAGTGGGGAAATATGTTGAACTAAATAAGCGCGCTTCTTCATTCAAATGCGCTACTATTCCGTGTCTTTCTATGTAAACACTAACTTAGCCTGCCGTGCAAAACCAGTCCGCTTAATAACGTTACAATTGTCTACACAAACCACGCGTAAACACACAAACACACGTCCACAACTGCACTTCCCACATGTACACCTTCAAAGACAAAAAGACGACGATATAATTCAAGTATAAATATGTAAATAACACAAGTCGCTAAGCATATTATATAGTTAGTGTATAACTTGTACCACATAGAGACGTCCTGCTCTAGTCGTTTTTGCTGCTGCTCCTGTTCAACTGCAGCCTCTGGGTCTGATTCCGGATCATAGATGTATGGCTGTATCTGATTAAAAGCCATATTTTTATTTTGAATAAAGTTTTTCCCGCTGTTAGGGATGACACAGCTTTACGACGCACTCGACTCAACACAATAGCAGCAGCGCGCACACGTCATTATTTAGCTCCGCTCACACGACACGCCCCCACCCGCTCGGCTTTTTTCAGAAAGACTCGGAACAGCGCATCTTTCTTATATAATTATTAAAAAAATAAAGACTTTTCGGAGATATGCAGGATGCAATGCTACTCTATAGGTACTCAAGATTGACATGACACTGACTGAAACTGAGTGTTTCACCCCCCCTTTAAACTTCAGACACATCATTTGTATATCCAGTGACAACTTGACACTTAAATGCTATTTTTCATTAAAATATATACAGGGAGTGCAGAATTACTAGGCAAGTTGTATTTTTGAGGATTAATTTTATTATTGAACAACAACCATGTTCTCAATGAACACAAAAAACTCCTTAATATCAAAGCTGAATATTTTTGGAAGTTTTAGTTTTTAGTTTTAGCTATTTTAGGGGGATATCTGTGTGTGCAGGTGACTATTACTGTGCATAATTATTAGGCAACTTAACAAAAAACAAATTTATACCCATTTCAATTATTTATTTTGAAAAAAGAATAAGATGTCAATAAACAAAAGCAAGTACATTAAAGGAGAAAAAAGAATTATTTTATTTGATCATACTCCACACCCTTATAAGAACGTTATTTAAAACATTAGTATAACGTTTATATAACAAGAGAATAGAATGTTCTAATAACGTTTTAAATAACGTTCTTATAACCTAATAAGAACGTTAATACAACATTTAAAAAATTGGACATTTTAACGTTCCTAGAACATACAGAAAACGTTTTTATAACTTAATGGAATGTTAGGGAAATGTTCTTATAACCTAAAATTGTTAGCTGGGATATTGCGCTGTTCCTGGTTGTGTTAGAACACAGTATCTGCATAAGCTTCCCTCGGACCCTTATATTAGGAATGTGTGGTTGAACTTTATTTTTAATGAAGTTCCAGCTCACATGGGGAAGACATGTTCACTTTAGTTCACCGCGGAATTGTTTGTAAACAAATCTCCGGTCGATGCTGGATTTGGATCCGACAGGAATGGTGCAACACACTTATGTGAGTAAAACGTGTTCTTATATGTAATAGTATTGATTGTTATAGATCGTTTTACTTATGTGTACATGTCTAACAGAGCATACCTTTAGCACGCTGGACTTGACATTTGAAGGGCGGCGTGTGCGCGCATATGTGTGTGTGCGCGGTTCGCTCTTATATAGACCGAAGGTGAGGGCTATGTGTAATTTAAATATAATAGTCCAAACAATCGCACGTGGATTGGAAATAAATCATTGTGTTTGTTTGATAGAGACGTTTACGGGCCCTGTGATCGAGAAAATTATTCTGGTTGCCGCTTCTCCCTCAACCTCTCCTCTCCCTCATGTGAACTGACAGGGGAGCTGAAGCTCATTAAATATGCAAATATTATCAAATCCTAGCCGTGGGCGTTTACTTCTCCAGTGCGTCACGCCCATTAAAATCCAGCATTCTGGAGAGAGCCTAAAAACCAGTGTAGAAAATAGCCTGTTACTTATTAGTTATGATGTTTTTGAATGTAAAAACCACACAAACATCATTAGTTGATCTCAGACAACAGTATAACATTTTTGATACTGATACATGACACCTTTAAAGAGCGTCAAAACTGAATTTTGATTTTTGTGATAAAATGGACTGAATACCTATTATGTTCGCGTGGGAATTCAGATTGAACTATTTTCCGCGCTTAAAGGGTTACTTCAGCGATTAGCATATGGCTTTGTATCAGTAGAAACCCTTGAGTATATTCAAATGATTGTGCTTCCCCCCCTCATATCCCCCTGAGACAAGAGATGTATGCATTTTATTTCTGGAAAAATTCCTCCTATGATGCAAATATCGTCAATTTGCATCATAGGAGAAATTTTTCCAGAACGTTTGGCCAAAGGCTAAAGACTACAGCCAGCAGAGGGAGCCATTTTCACATGTTTTGAACCCGCACATGGGGGATGGGAGATCACACACTCACAGCTCAGCTCGCAGCTACAGGCACTCATTTAAACGGAGCTATGGTGAGCAATGTAAGTCTTTTAACTTCTCAAATTAATTTCTATGAAAGTCAAGCTTGCAATGGCATGAACTGAAACGCGTCAGACTGAACTCGCGTTGTGAATGTGTGCCGCGAGTGTAGTCGCGAATACCTCGGCTCTCATCATGAGAGCTCATTTATCTCACTCCTGCAGTTAGTGCTCAGTGCTGTGATACTTGTGCGGCGACTCACTCATTATATTGAACAGACACATTCAGTTTTTAATTGTAGTGTCTTCTCCAACTTAGTCACAGTAATCCAGTAGGCGGCTTTGGGAATGGCCTCACAGGGCAGCAAAGCATTCTGGGAATTATAGTCTTTCATCCACATGAGACAAAAATACATTTTCTGTCTTTTCTCAGTCTAGAAGGCACCAAATTCAAAAATAATTTCACATTTCTATGTCATTGATGACCCAGTTTAAATACAGATTCATCTTCCCATAGCTGAAGAACCCCCTTAAAACAAGCCGATTAACTGGTAAAGATTATGTTCGGTACACAACACGTTCACTGAACTGAAAGCCCTGTAGCAAAACGGTTTCGTTACACCCTTAATTCCTTGCCGATACAGTGATAGAGATCGCATTCTCATAGATGAAGTCAACAGCGGCTGGCTGAACTGAGCGGCGTGAATCTCTGTGACGTCAACTTCCCTCTTCGATTGATTGGCTACGGGATGAGCTGTCAATCTAGAACTAGTGAACCAATGGTGATGCTAAGACCCGCCCCTGATTTACATGAAACTCGAACTGCAACATTTGGAAACGCAAGCGCAGAATGTGGAAACGAGCAAAGGAGAAAAGAGCACAGACATACAAAAAATGAAAATAAGAGCAGAAAACATGATTTTGTGTGCGGTTCAGATAATTTTGAATTCATGATTCAGTTTTGAGCAATATAATTTTAAACTTGTTTAAATGTTTGACTCGCGCTTATTATTTGTATTTCTATGACCGCATTGTTTGTGATTCTGCATTGATTTTTTAGTTTTGTGCGTTATATTTTCACATGTGTTTTTTACATTTTGATTTGTGCTTATTATTTTTTTTCTTATTATTATTCAATTCAATTGGCGGGAATTTGAGCCCATAAACCAGCTGCCAAATATTTTCTTTCAAATGAGTCTACAATGTCCAAATGCTTCATGAACTGTATGCCATTCCTGGGATTGGGTTCTAAATGGAGACGCAAGTTAACAGGTTAAGGTATTAGTTGTGTTGTTAAAGCTGATGTTTAATACTGTCGAACAGTATTTTCTCTGGTTATCTCTTAGGCAGTGTCAAAGAAGCCAAAGAAAGTCTCAATTGTTAATTGGATAAAAATAAAAATAAAAGAAAAACACAAATAAAAAATGAATTAATTTGACTGATAATGTTTTTATAGATATCGCAATATATCGTGACAGCCCTATTATATACTGTATGCTTCTGAAAAAAAATCTAATGGAATACAATTATATGTAGTTTGAAGGAATAAAAGGGGAATTAATGCATATTTGATCTGTACATAAAAAAGTCACAGACTTACTTCCCATGTGAAGCTGGAACATTTAATATAATTTAATGTAGAAATATATATTTAAAGTTAATTAAATATTCTCTTTGATTCAGCAAAATGCTTGTTCAGTGGTTAGAGGAAAAAAAAACTTTATAGAGGTTGTAAGAATAAGGAAGACTCTTATAATTGGATTTGGAAGGCAGTGCAAATCGTTTCCCAAGCTGTAATTTCTAGCAGTGTGACTGAGCTTTGGAACAATGCTTGAATATTAAAAATGTAATCAATATTACTCACTCGCTGAAAAACATGAACCCCTTAAAATCCTGAATTATAGAGGAATGACATTAAACAGGAAACAAAATACTTGCTGCTCATCCATCCCTAATTCGTAGCCAAACAATTTCGGTATATACACGTACACTACTGTTTGTGGTCAGTATGATTTAAAAAAAATAAATAAATAAATATATATATATATATATATATATATATATATATATATATATATATATATATATATATATATATATATATATATATATATATATATATATATATATATATATATATAAAATGATACCATTTAAAAAATAAATGAATCACTGCATCCACAAAAATAATCAGCACAACAGTTTTTCGACATTGAGGATAATAATAAGAAATGCTGAAAATTCAGCTTTGCCATCACATGCAAAAATTACATTTTACAATATATTAAAATCGAAAAAAGTTATTTTTTTATCTTTTTATACTGTGTTTTATAAATGTAGCCTTGGAGAGACTACAAGACTTAAGAAGGGTAGTATAAATCATGTTCATTTGGTCCCTTTTGAGCAGTTATGAGCTATTCAAAAATACCTGTGCTTTAGAGAACATGCAGTGAGTGTTAAGCCTGAAATCGTACAGGAATAGAAACATTTTTCACAATTTATTCACCTCAGTATTTCTTCAGCCAAAAAGACAAACCTTGCATCTTTCCTTTACAAATGGAAAACATACACTCAAAAAATATAAGGGATAGTTCACCTAAAAATGAAAATGTGATGTTTATCTGCTTACCCCCAGGGAATCCAAGATATAGGTGACTTTGTTTCTTTAGTAGAACACAAATAAAGATTTTGAACTCCAATCATTGCAGTCTGTCAGTCATATAATGCATGTGAATGGTAACGCATGAGAGTATGAGAACTACGAGACTAAAAAAACATCCATATTAAACTCTGCAGCTCGTGACGACACATTGATGTCTTAAGACACGAAACGATCGGTTTGTGTAAGAAACCGAACAGCATTTATATCATTTTTTACCTCTAATACACCACTATATATTTTTTTCCTTTGTGTTCTACTTAAGAAACAAACACACCTACATCGTGGATGCCCTGGGGATAAGCAGATAAACATCAAAGTTTCATTTTTGGGTGAACTATCCCTTTAAGCTTTTTTCAAGATTTATGCATTTCGAATAATAGCAAAATTCCATCTGACTGAATAATTACATGTTATTCATATTACAAATTAAGAAATTTAAATGTGTAAAAAACTGGAGCTTAATAAAACATTTTGTATAAACCTTATTGGAGCAAGGGAATAGACCATTTAGTTTATGTGATTCATATTGTGAACTTTTTTAATTATACGTTTGGCCATTAACTTTAAAATGCATAATTATATTAAAACTGCAAACATATTACAAACATAAACATGTCCGTTACACGACGAAGTAGTATGTCCCAAAGCTTGCATACTCTTCTGCTACACACTCAAAAGTATGTACTTTTAGGTCATAGTATATAAGTAGGCGAATTGGTACGCAGCAAATGTTTAAATTGAAGTTGAAGATTTATACTAAATGTTTTATTTAGCGCTATTTTTTACTCATTTAAACGTAAAAGTATAAGGATTATTTAATTCAATTTGATATAATTTTACTATTAATTGAAATGGGTAACTCTGGGGGAAAATGTTTGTGTTTATTTGACATTTTTTTGTGAATTCTTAAAGACTATATAGAGTATGATGTGCTAACATGAGCCAAAAAACTGTTTGAGTTGTTCAGTAATTTAAGCATAATATTTTTTATTGTATTTTTCCAGACAGTCTAATTATGTGTCCAGAAATGTTCCTTTGATGCAGCACTCTGCTGAACCTTAGGCAGGATAATTGAGAGCTTCTGTGATTAATGACTTCCATTTAGGTCTATTCTTCTAACAAAACCATTTTACACTTTGAATATAGAGTATTATAATTACGTACCTTTATGGTATGTTTATTGTATCTTTAGAGGAATATAAATCACCATCCACTTTCATTATAAACTAAAGAACAGCTTGAAAACAACATCTCTTTTTTGTGTTTCATGGAAGAAAGAAAATAATGCCATGAGGGCGAGTAACGATGGCGGAATTTCCATTTTTGAGTGAACTACCCCTTTAAAGTGAATGTACGTACCCATGAGGAGTGCTCCTTCATCTGGTGCTGGTTGCTATGGGGGCCGCTGGCATGACCACGCCAGAAGCAGCTCTGACAAAGCTGGTAGCCATGGCACTGCTGGCAGCGGTACCGGAAACCCATCATGCTCTCACTCCGGCAATATGAACATTCCACTGGATGGAAGACTGCGGGACACCAGCACAAAAGATTTCAGGCATTCGCAAACCTTGTTTAAGCAATATTTTTTTGAGTGAGGTGTCCAAATGTAATTGGCAATGTGAAATAAGTCATTAAAAGCCACATACAATCTCACAAATCTCCAATCGCAGCACGTACCATTCTCTACATTAGCGAGTCGGTGCATGAGAGGTAGCCATACGAGGTACTGCGGGGGTGGATCTGCCATCAACACATCCAAAAACGTATTCAGCAAGATCTTCTTCTGGCAAAGCACAGATAAGACACTCACAGTGAAAGCCTTTAAGATTGAGACAGGTTGAATGAAATCCCGATCGTTTTAGAGGGACTCTTGCTGTTATTTGAAGCAGATTAGTGTACTTACCTGCTGAGGGAAGCATGTTCTCACAGAATGCTCGGTGTAGCCAAACGAAGGCCCCTCGAACACTGCCGTGGGAAGCTTCAGCACTTCCCTCAGGAACTGGTCAAATTTGGCATAGACCATCACCCCATTGGAGTCGGATATTTGGGAAAATATATCTGAAATAGAAAGAAGTGATTTTAAGTTATGCTGTGCTATGGATAAATATTAGGAACCATTAAAAAAAACGAAATCTGTGAAAGTGAAAAAATACATATATTTTTAGATTAGTGATAAAATGCATTTTATTCAGAGTATTCAGCAAACTTATAAAGAGATAGTTCACCCAAAAATGTAAATTCTGTCATCATTTACTCACCTTTAAGTTGTTCTAAATCTGTATGGATTTCTTTCTTCTGGTGAACACAAAATAAGATATTTTAATTTTTGATTATTGGTAACTAAACAGCTGATGTGCCATTGACTTCCATAGTATATTTTTTCCCTCCATACTTGGATCATTAACTTTTTGGTTGAAGATATTCTTCAAAGTATCTTCTTAGTGTTCGGCAGAAGAAAGAAATTCATAGAGGTTTGGAACAACTTGAAAGTGAGTAAATGATGACAGAATTTTCATTTTTGGATGAACTATCCCTTGAACTATCCCTTTGGAAATGTAAGTTTGCGTCCAGTACACATTATGTACAAAAGGGGGAGCAGAACTCTAAGTAAAACATATGGCATTAAAGGCCCTTGTGTATTATTTTAAATTAAATGTTTATGTATATGTCTCCTAAATAAACATTTAACAAATCAAATAACATTTCATGAGCTAGCAGTCTTTAAACATTTAGTAATACTGACAGTTTAGTAGAAAGAAATGTAGTAATTTAACAAAAAAGAGTGTAGTCAAAATGGCAACAAATGATTTGCTCTTATCATCCGATTGTGGTTGTATCTCTATTAGTGTTAATGGCTCTTTGTGCTGCATTTGATACTATCGACCACAACATTTTATTGAACAGACTCAAAAATTATATTGGCATTAGTGGAATTGGCATTTGCATGATTGAAATCATACTTATCTAAACATTACCAATGTGTAAAAGTAAACAAAGAGGTGTCATATCGATCAAGTTCAATATAGAGTACCGCAAGGCTCAGTATTAGGACTGTCGCTTTTCACCCTGTAAATGCTACCCTTAAGAGATCATTAGGAAGCATGGCGTTAATTTATGATACTCAGCTCTATACTTCTTTGCGCCCTGACAAAACATACCAATTCACAAAAGTAATGGAATGCATACCGGTATATAAAAAAAATGAATGACTACTAATTTCCTATTTCTTAAATAAAAAATAAAATATCTAAATTGGACCAAAACCCTTCACATGAAATAACTGAAGAAAAGTTAGTTCATGTGTTCGTGACTTCAAGGCTAGATTATTGTAATGCTTTACTGGGTGGTTGCCTTGCTTGCTTAATAAACAAACTCCAGCTGGTATGACACAGCACCCAGCCTGAGTTCTCTGAGTTTTGTCAACACTGCATTGGCTCCCTATTAAACAAACACCATACACATGGTTTAACTCCTTAGTACTTGAGCAAGCTCTTAACGCATTATAGTCCTTCACATCTATTGTGATCTGAAAATTCTGGCCAGTTGATAATAGCTAATAATATCAAAATCAACTGCAGGCGGTAGATCCTTTTCTTATTTAGCACCCAAACTCTGGAACAGTCTTCCTAGCCTTGTTCGGGAGGCAGACACATCTCTTTGACCTGGCATACACAACACCTGATCAATTTCTAAATCAGTTAAATGATTTTTAGGCTGCATAAATGATGTCAACTGGAACCAGGAACACATAACACCAGTTGTGCTTGTTACATTGTAAGAAGATCTATGCTAATATTAGTCTCTCTGTTTATCCCAAGGTTACCGTAGTCAGCTGGATCCGGGCAATTTCCAGATCAGATGGTGGACCTGGACTTAGACAAGACCAAAACGCAGCCCTGAATGTCAGCAGAGACTGTGTCTACAAGAAGGCCTCATCGACATGGGCACAGATCCTCAGCAAAGACCACAGAACAAGACAGGTCCTCTGACACAGACCCTCTGGCACAGACCCTACGGCCAGCTTCGACTCCATATCAGCGTGATGAATTGATCTTGAAGCAAAAGGAACTGGATGAATATTTGAATGCTACCGATCCCGATCTGAAGTCTGACTTTTGATGCAGCCTGTATCATAATCACACCGTGTTCGTTCGTTGGCCAGAGGACAACTGCCTTTCTCCGAAGGTTTTTTTCTCCATTCTGTCACCTGATGGAGTTTGGGTTCCTTGCCACTGTCGCCTCTAGCTGACTTAGTTGGGGACACAATATTCGAAAAAATATTGATCTGACTGCACTGTACTAACGCTGTTGTACGAGAACTGCAGAATTGCTTTATCGATTCAATTAACTAATTTAATAACTGATGAACTTTACAACTGAATCAACACTGAACTGACTTCAGCTGAACAACAGCCAAAATGCATAATTTTCCTGTTATAACTGTAAAGCTGCTTTGAAAAAATCTGTATTGTATAAAGCGCTATATAAATAAAGGTGACTTGACTACTCAAATACATTCAAGGCTAATCAGTAACAGTTTAGCATTGTACAGCACATGAACTCCAGAAAATATAGTGTTTTTGTAAAATTACTCTTGCATAAATGGCATGATACTCACAGCGTAATTTGTCCAGTATTTTACCACCACACATTGTAGCTAGCATTGCCTTCATAGCAAACACTGTGAGTTTCCCATGGCCTTCACTGAAACACAAACAACACATTATCAGAAGACATTCTGTTATAATAATTCAAAGCCACCAGGTTCTTTAAATTCCAGTCATTGTTGGACTACACCAATCTTCGTACTGTTTATATCAAATCTTAGAAAAAAACAGAACATGTTTGACTACATGTTAATAGTGACAGTACAGGCCCCTAACCCCACAGCCAAACACCTCATTAGTACAGTGTTGGGAAGTAAGTAACCTAACTGAAAGTAGCAATGCTTTAACCTTAACTCAATTTTTCTGCAGTTTAATAGCAGCTGTTTTTGTTCATAAAGTTGTTTTTTTCAGTTGCTAGCAACTTTTTTCAGCAGGTAGAAGTGTAGCATGACAAAAAGCTATTGTCACATTGTGCAAACAGCTATACAAATAAGCAAGCTAAAATGTCCTCTAGATCATTTGTCATTTGTCTAGATTTCAGTGAACTGGTTCGCTTAAATGATACAAATAAATTAAACAGTTCCAATTTATTTGAGTCTATCTTTTTTTTGTGGTTTTTGAAAAAAATATTCCTGCTTGTCATTATGTTTTTGACTTTTATCAGATATTATCTGTGCTTAGTGTTACTTTTTAAATAAAATGTTAAATTTACACTGCCAACCCTGATTGAAATTGCTTTTGAACCAGTAATTATTAAGGATTCACAATATAATGGTACCTTATTGTTTTTCAGCTGATATATTTAGCGATTTTGGCCGATATTGGATATATAAATGTGTATGCTCATTTATTTTATTTTTCCATTTAGAGTACCTGCCATCTAACACTAATCTAAAATGTAATCTTTAAAAACTAGTGCTGTCAAATGGATTAGTCCCAAGTAATCACATCTAGCATAAATGTTTGTAAACATATGTAATATATGTAAGAATCATGAAGCCAAAGGAACTGCCTCAGAGACAGAATTGTGGCAAGGCACAGATCTGGCCAAGGTTACAAAAACATTTCTGCTCCACTTAAGGTTCCTAAAAGCACTGTGGCCTCCATAATCCTTAAATGTAAGACGTTTGTGATGACCAGAATCCTTCCTAGAGATGGCCGTCTGGCCAAACTGAGCTATCGGGGAGAAGAGCCTTGAGCCTCTTTCACACTGCGATTCCGGCAAATACACGGATAATGCGACCCGGCATTTGTTCCCGGGCTGCTAGATTTGGTCCATTCACACTGCCAGTGAAATACCGTAATATGTGCGCTTTCACACACAACCCGTAACGGTCCCGGGTCGAGTTTACACGTGACATCCGGATGTGATGTATAACGGCGAGCGATCTCCGCTTCAGCGCGGATAGTAAGGAGCTCCGTGGTCTCGACTTGTGTCCAGTTTGCGCACATTTCTGCTTGTTTAATTTTCGTTTATTTTGTATATGAACACTCTCTGCGTTTAAAACACCGACGAGCTCTTCTGGCACTGCAGGGTTTTATTATTAAAGAAACAAGCTCTAGGAGTCGCACGATAACTACGTACACGTTGCGGCATTAGTTTCGGCTTTTGTTCACACAGCGCTCGTCCCTGGTCGAATACCGCAATATTACTAGGTCCCCGACCCAGGTCGAATTCGGTTATCAATGCCGGGACGTGGTTGCTTTCACACAGAAGGCGACCCGGCAATGTTCCGGGAATATTGCGGGTCCGACGTGCAGTGTGAAAGGGGCTTTGGTGAGAGAGGTAAAGAAGAACCCAAAGATCACTGTGGCTGAGCTCCAGAGATGCAGAGGTGGGAGAAAGTTGTAAAAGTCAACCATCACAACAGCCCTCCACCAGTCGGGGCTTTATGGCAGAGAGGCCAGACAAAAGCCTCTCCTCAGTGCAAGACACATGAAAGTTTGCATGGAGTTTGCTAAAAAAAACACCTAAAGGACTCCAAGATGGTGAGAAATAAGGATTCTCTGGTCTGATGAGACCAAGATAGAACTTTTTGGCCTTAATTCTAAGCGGTATTTGTGGAGAAATATATCACCAGCATGTTGGTGGCAGCATCATGCTGTGGGGGTGTTTTTCAGCTGCAGGGACAGGACGACTGGTCGCAATCGAGGGAAAGATGAATGCGCTCAAGTACAGGGATATCCTGGACGAAAACCTTCTCCAGAGTGCTCAATACCTCAGACTGAGCCAAAGGTTCACCTTCCAACAACACAATGACCCTTAAAATGTTCTTGAATGGCCCAGCCAGAGCCCTAACTTAAACCCAATTGACCATCTCTGGAGAGACCTCAAAATGGCTGTCCACCAACATTTACCATCCAACCTGACAGAACTGGAGAGGATCTGCAGAAGGAATGGCAGAGGATCCCCAAATCCAGGTGTGAACAACTTTCCCAAAAAGACTCATGGCTGTATTAGATCAAAAGAGTGCTTCTACTAAATACTGAGCAAAGGGTCTGAATACTTAGGACCATGTGATATTTCAGTTTTTCTTTTTTAATAAATCTGCAAAAATTTCAACAATTCTGTGTTTTTCTGACAATATGGGGTGCTGTGTGTACATTAATGAGAAAAAATGTTTTGGTGAGATGTTGTTAGTGCTATGGGTTTGTGTTTGTTTATTTTATTGCTAAGGTTTGTGCAGCATCAACTTTAGGAAACAATGTTTTTAAAGCAGTTAAAAGAGTTAATTAAAAGAGTTATTTAGTAGCAGTTTTGCAGTACCTTGCATGCAATACCTGTTTCTTTTACTGTTGTTCTTTAGCCTGATTTCGTGGCACTTTAACATTGTGTCCTTACCGACACAAGATGTCATTACCGCAGCACTGCTCTATTTCAATTTTTTTCACATTTTCATTTGCAAAAAAAATATTTTAACACTTAAGCTGACATGATTTACACATTAAAATTGCAAAATCTGTCACAAAAAATAAACTTGTTAAATTTTGTGCGTATGGAAACAATTGACATCTAAGGTTACTGTACATTTTTTACATGGCATAGAAAAAAACATGAAATTCCCTATTTTCTATATTATTAGTTTTATATCAGTAATTACAAAACTGCGTAAAATTTGAAAAAGCTATTTAAATATGATATTTTTTATAGAAACAAATAAAGGAAAATGTATGAAATTAACGTTATTGTAACGTTGCGGTAAGGACACTTTTTAAGAAGATGACCCAAAAAACATAAAAAATAAACATGTTCCAGATTAAAATCTTAATGACTACATTACATTTTGTGTACATTGTTATATGTATTACAGACCATGATGGTTAAAATGTAAATTCAAAAAGTTTGATTTTTTAAAAATTGGGATAGTCAAAAGTGCCCGTAGTTGCAGAAACACCCATATATATATATATATATATATATATATATATATATATATATATATATATATATATATATATATATATACACAAACTTTTATGTTAGATGCGATCGATTTGACAGCACTGATAAAAACAATAATTTAATAACTGTTAAATTTAATTTAACACCGTTTACATTTATAGTGTACATTATAAGGTTGTGTTGCCTAACTTGCACCATATAAAATTATTGATTTTAATGTTTTATTTTTATTTATAGCAGAGACACAAGAAATGAAATCAAGATATTATGCTAAAGGAAAGTAAATGTGACCGGACCTTTTCATTTTTACCATAATGAGGTGCAGCATCTTAATAAGCAACAATGTTGTTGTCTACCTTTTTTTTAAACAGCCTTCCCGTTGGAAGCGTGTTAACGATGCCTTAAAATGCTGCCTCCATAGGCAGCTCACTATGTGTTGGAACAGAACATATGCCTTCCAAACAGTCCCTCTTGCCACGATTCATATGACTCACAGTCCATCAGGTTTGCAGGGACATACTGCCATGAGGGACCCCCTGAGAGAAAAACAAATCTCCCTCACTAACAACACACCTGTCATAAGTGGCCACGATGAAGTTTAGCAGCAGACCGATGGACTGCTCCACATTTATCTGGTGGGTGGTGGGCAGCCGCTTGTTGAGCTGGTAGAAGATGGAGGACAAAATGGTCTCCAGGCGTGACACATTAATCTCTGCGTTGTGGTCTAATGTGCTCAACCCATTGTCACGGAAAGCTTCGATCATGTTCCACACGTCCACCAGGTGAACTACGACGGGAAAAGTATGCAATTAAAATGAGCGACAATAAGAATTTAGGGTAACACTTTATTTTAAGGTTCAGTTATTAACTAGTTGCTTATTAGCATGCATATTACTAGGATGTTGTCTGTTTATTAGTACTTATAAAGCACATATTAATGCCTTATTCTGCATGACCTTATTCTACATCCCTTACCCAATACCTAAACTTAAATGCTATAAAAACTACCGTACTAACTATTAATAAGCAGTAAATTAGGAGTTTATTGAGGCAAAAGTCATAGTTAATAGTGAATATGTGTTCCCCATACTAAAGTGCTATAGAATGTTGTTTTTTTTCCCATACTAAAACAAACACACATACCACCAAAGTGAATTCATACATCACAAAATACACAAAATGGCATTTTAATGTAAAAGCATGCAAACAGGACTTACGGTTGCATCGTTTCTGAACGAATCGTAGCTTACACGCCGTCCTATAAGTTGAGAGGCGAATAACATCAAAGTTTTGTGCCCCTGGTGAAAAAGTACATGCATCAGTATTGTCACTTTTAGAAGAGCCTTGTTCGGCCCCAAAATTAAAAATAGGACATTATTTACTTATCCTCATGTTGTTTCAAACCATACGACTTTCTTTTTTCCATGGAACACAACAATAAAGTAAACAGGGCTCCAGACTGTCAAACTCCAGAATGACAAAAATACCACCAGTCACATTAGCCAAATTTTGTGGGCAAAAAAGAGCCAATAGCCTCATTGGCAGCTCTCTGACTTATATAGCTCAACTGCGACTCCAGCGACCCACATTCAATTCCCGGTCCGAGGTCCTTCGCTGACCCTGTACTTTCCTGTCTGATCCATACACTGTCCAATCCAATAAAGGCATAAAAAATAACTTAAATAATCTATTGTCTATGGTCAATAGTGTATGACACAGAAACCACTTTGAAACCAAGCAGCTTTTTGTTGGTCAATGAGAATGAGCAAATCTGTGTGAGGAACATTTATTCCTATTGGTCACACAGATTCCTATTGGAAGAACTGGATTTTGCCCGTAAAGCAGAGGAACTGTAAATGCGACTGCACCGTAGAACTTTCTTTAAAGTGGTCCATTTGATTTGTCTACCTTTGTGCTCCACGGAGAAAAAAAGACAGCTATGGAACTAAATGAGGGCAAGTAAGAGCGTGTTCACAGTGGGCAGGTTTGGTTCGTTGTAAACAAACTCCGGTGTGATTGGTCTGATAGTATGGTTCATGTAAACGTTCAAGTGTGGACGCTACCATCTGAAACCTGGTGCACACTTAACAAGCGGACCGAGACCCCTGTAAAGATGGGCCTCGGTCCGCTTTCAAGCAAACTCTGATGCGGTTCGACTAAATGACAGAATTAGATTTTTGGGAGAACTCATAATTGTGAATATACACAGTATAAAGCAGCTATGTAGCATTTGTACTGCATAGTTTTACTTGGTCAAGGAAATGTTGTTAACTCTGAAAGCAACTCACTCATCTCCATGAAGAGCTGTCTCTTCTCCACCATGGACTTGCTGCTTTTACTTCCCTCTTCAATCATTCTAAACAACACAAAAGGTCCATTTAATACCACAGCTTGACCAAGGCTTCATTACGGACACACAATTCACAAACACAAATCACAAGGCAGCATTATATTAAAGTATTTCATAAACAAGTTAACAAAGAAATTATGATTGCAATACAGCTAAAATCAACTGCAATACAGTAATAAACTGAATATTTTTACTAAATAAATATACTTTTGTGTATTTTTATATAGTTTCTCTTTTTCATGTTCAACCATCAACCATATCTTTGTTGATCCTGGAACAACGTTCCAAACAACCAATCAGATTTGAGCAACAAGTTAAGCGATTATGTCAAGTTTAGCCTCTACATCAGTGTTATTCACCCTCCATTTCTCTCTGATTTTAGGGATATTTTATGGGTAAGGATAGGGTTAGCACCATGCACTGCTCTGCATAATGACTGGATTGTTCACTGCTTTCGAAACTGCCGTCAGATGATGAAGCCACTGGAGCAGCCATCTTGCTATTTCTTACCGACAGAGGACATCATTGACTATTATTTGATATAGTGAATAACTGTAGTCTACATGACAAATTAAGCTGTATGAGCATGCCTTATAAAGCATATATCTGTATGCTGATTTCAGAAGAAATTTGTGAAATTTGTAATACAAATATTGAGGTGTCTCGTCCGTCAGCTGATACTATAACGAAGATGAACACAACTTTTAATAATCTGGGAAAATCCCTGATTTTAAACAAATATCCATTTAAATTTGTACAACGTTGCGTTGTAAGAATGTACAGGAAAACTACTGATATAAAAACGCTGACTCGCTCAGTTCAAAAGAATGTAAGGGAATACCAATATGGCGGCAGAGTGGCTTCACTTTTTATGATGCCATGAGCAATCCAGGTCTCTATATAGATCAGTGGTCAGATAGGAATGTTGTTTTAAGATCAATAAAATTCAGGAACATGTATTGGCAAAATCACAGTAACTGATTAGCTTTTGCAAACTCATGCATTTCTTTAGTCCATGGAAACTCCTGAACACTCGATTACTAACCTGTCAGGTTGGCTGGGACTCAGAGAAGATGATGCAAAGGAACCAGGAAGCTCCTACATAAGGAAAAACATTTTGATATTGACATCTGGGGAAATACCCCACCAATCCAACCCACACACACATTGCGTAAGTGCTGATTATGTATGACAATAGTGTCTGCACAGGCTGCATCTTGTGAGCTAATTAAACAACATCCACTAAAGAGCCACTTTAGTGACAGGCAGTGTAAGAGAACACATCATTAGAGACAATGAAGAAAGAATTCTTACGATGATGATTGTGGGGATGGATTACTAGTAAATACTATTATATTATAGATGACCATTTTGCTGTGAATATAAATAATGAGCAGAAACAAAAACCATTAAAGAACAATTTGATGGCATTGTGTGTATGTATAACCTATAAGTTATATGCAAAGTTATTATTGCTCTTGTGAAATTGTAGTTCTTACATCATTAACATAAAGCATTACATCAGCCATCAGTCACATTTACTCGCTTTTTATTTTCACATTTACTTGAAAATAACTATATACTTAATATACTTGGCCTATTTCTGCCCAATCTTTATCTATAATAAATTTATATAGTAAAAAAATAGTAAGTGGAGTATAGTAGCCCAGATATTCCACATTTAGCTAGCGTCTCTAAACTGAAGAGTTTGAAGAGTAAATAAACTGAAGAGTTTGTTAGGCACAATATGACATTTTTGCTGCTATAGAGGTCGCTTATTGCTTATTCAAAACAAAAGGTGCAGCACGCCTTGATTTCGCAGAATAATGGGAGTTGTCTTCTGGGGTTTGAAAAGAATCCGACGGGAATTGGGCAGAAAATATTCATGGACGAGCTAATGTATTAAAGATTTATTAAAGGGTTAGTTCACCCAAAAATGAAATTTCTTCCAGAGACAATCTTCCGCGTTTCAAACCTCAAATAAAGAATCAAACGGTTGCGAATCAGCGTATTGATTCGTGATTGATATCGCCAATGTCACGTGATTTCAGCAGTTTGCCAGTTTGACACGTGATCCGAATCTTGAATCATGACTGTTTGATTCTTTATTTGAGGAACACTGAAGAGAAGACAAGGCTGAATAAAGTCGTATTTTTGGTTATTTTTGGACCAAAATGTATTGTCGATGCTTCAAAAGAGTCTAACTAACCAACTGATGTCACATATGGACTACTTTGATGATGTTTTCATTACCTTCTGGACGTGGACAGCAAGTTGGCATACACTTAACCCCCTTTCACACTGCGATTCCGGCAAATACACGGCTAATGCGACCCGGCATTTGTTCCCGGGCCGCTAGATTTGGTCCATTCACACTGCCAGCGAAATACGTTAATATGTGCGCTTTCACACACAGCCCGTAACGGTCCCGGATCGAGTTGACACGTGACATCCGGATGTGACGTATAATGGCAAGTGATCTCAGCTTCAGCGTGGATAGTAAGGAGCTCCGTGGTCTCGACTTGTGTCCAGTATGTGCACGTTTCTGCTTGTTTTAATTTTAGTTTCTTTTGTATACGAACACTCTCTGCGTTTAAAACACCGACTAGCTCTTCTGGCACTGCAGGGTTGTATTATTGAAAAACAAGCTCTAGGAGTCGCAAGAAAACTACGCACACGTTGCGCCATTAGTTTTGGCTTTTGTTCACACGGCGCTCGTCCCGTGTCGAACCCCGCAATATTACAAGGTCCCTGACCTGGGTTCAATTCGGTAATCAATTCCGGGACGTGGTTGCTTGGTTGCACACAGAAGGCGACCTGGCAATGTTCCGGGAATATTGCGGGTCCGACGTGCAGTGTGAAAGGAACTTTATATTCATAGGACAGAAAGGCTTAGGACTAAATCTAAAATATCTTAAACTGTGTTCCGAGGATGAACAGAGATCTTACGGGCGTGGAACGAAATTGGGGTGAGTCATTAATGAAAGAAATTTCATTTTTGGGTGAAATAACCCCTTAACATTACATAGTATAAAATGGGGTGGGGCTAAAAGCTGCTGGAGAGGAACGAGGCCGTTAGAGCGATTGCTAATGAGAGACAAGCGCGGCACACGCCTCGAGAGCAGTGGAGCTTTTATTATGCTTCTGGTTCTTCCGGTCATGCGTATGTGGGGTAAAGCATCGCTGTTTTATCATATTAGATACATTTGACTGTGTTGAAAGTTGTCATAATGTTTTCGCTTGGCGGCAACCATGAGACACTTACATTGCGGTAAGCTAGATCAATATTAGTCATGGTAAAGCATGCTACTTGCGGTAAATCAAGAAAACAAGATTTAAACAATAAGACTAATCATTGTTACATAGCTCAAGACAGTTAGTTCTTTCAATAAATGTATCCAAATTGTTGCGCAACTGTCTAATAAAACACACAATATATTAAAGCGTCATGATTTCTTCAAAATAAAACCGTAAAATGTCAATGATAGGTGATGCTCAGACACGGAGTGGTCCGTGTCCTGGTTAAAATTGCAAATTTCTCTGGATTTAAACATTTGGGATAATGTAAGTAGCCTACACAAGTCAAAAAAAAAAAGAAGTATAACACTGTTCTAGTGGTTGTTGGGTATTTTAATCCAACAATCTTACATATTGTGTTAAGTAGCCTAATTAACAGTTCTTCACAGCACATACTGGAATACTATTAGTCCCGCCCTCACGCCAGTAAACACGCCATCAGAGATTAATTATGAGAGGGGCACGTGAATAAAAATAAATAAATAATAATATGAACAGATAAATCATAATTACCACTGCAATATTCCATAAAAAAATAAGAATCGTCCATTTTGATTTCATGGTGACTTTAGTGACAGGAGGACGACAGTGGAAGAAACTTCAGTGAACCAAAAAAATATGAGTCAGTGCATGGAAGTGAACAAGATTCGTTCACTCAAAAGATTCGCTGATTCGTTCAAAAGCACCACTAGAAAGCATTATGTCATTCCTGCCCGTTAAAGACACTGCTGACGTTATGACTTCTGGCTTCACATCATTCCGTTCGTTTCGCTAGTCTAATCGCATCTTGCAGTGCTTATACTGAGTGAGTGTATAAGGCCTAGTCTATAAGGTAGAAGTAAAAGGCTACACCGCACCTCTAAAATGACTCGCGATTTGACGTGATTCAACGAGAGGATTTTTCATTAACCATGGGAAATACACATTGTACAAACACCACTATATTTAAAATAGCAATACACCCCCGTGCGATTAAATGACAGCGTCTAAGCTTAATGCATACGGCCATATTATATTTAAATATCTTGCGTGTTAAATAAATAAAATGCTATATGGTGCATGAATAGGCTACATTTAGAGCCACAAGATAGTATTCCGAGGTCGCGTTTTGAATGTAGGTATCTGAATGTGAAAGCATCATTAGCGGATGATCTTACCAGCGAGAGGAAATCACGCAGGTCGCGCGACCATCATCAGCATCTGATGAGAGCGATCAACGGTCTCGCGCTCGATTCCTGGCGTATCATCATCATCTTCATCATCATCACAGCTGTCTTTTGTTTTACTTTTAATATAGACTTACAATCACCGACATAATACGCAATTTGGCAGCGCTGCGCTTCCCCATCGTCACATTTGTGCCGTGGTTATCGTTCGTTCCGTTTGATTCGGTCTTGTAGGAACTGCAGTACAGGCTGCGCGAGCGCTTCTCTGAGCATCAGCCAACAGCAGAGGACAGCAGAGCACTCCTGCCTTTCCCATTACTGGTGCATCACTATTGCTCTTCATATGCACGATTACTATAAAGACATTAGCCGACTGTTTGTTTTACGCAATGCTATGCAGTGTGCTTGCTCAAATACGCCGAGCAGCTGTTCATATTGCAACTATTGTCATTATGTCTATCGGACACAAAGATGTTTATATCTAAAGGGCCGTTGATATAGTGCTAAACAGAACAGAATAAAAGTCCTCTAAAACAAGGATAACAATTTTAGCATATTTCTAACCATAATAGCATTTGTTAAAATAATTCAGGCCTATATTATGGCATATGCTTTAATCTGCGTGAAGCTTTTATTTAATTTTGATAACATTTTGTATGTTGTAGGCTGGGTCATGGGGCCAGTTGTAGACTTCAATTCAAACTAGACTGATCTAACAGCCTTTTAAAAGTTTCACTCAGTCTTTAAGAAGAAAATGTACTAGTCACAGACTAAAATGCATGTTTGAGCTGTTTTAACTTGAAGCAACTTGTGCTGACATATCTTAAAATATATCAGTGCCATTGTTTTATTTTTAATATGCACACCAGCATTTTATTTTATTTTTAGGGGACGTTTATAAAAGCTACTTAAATGCCCTAAATGAATTCAAGCCTAATCCTGGCTTAATCTAAACCCTGTCTGTGGAACCAGGCCTTTGATGACTAACTTGTAAGACAGTCTAAACAGTTTATGCAACCGGCCACAGGCTTCTGGTTGGTCAATTCCATGTTCCATTCCTAAAAATCCAGAGGAAAAAAAAAACACCTGTTCACCTTTTCACAAACAAGATCATTATTGGTATTGCAGCAACATTCTGTAATTCACTTATTTAGTATATGGCACTTAATTTGCTAATTAAAATTACATTTTGATGAATATGTGTGTTCTTTGTATTTTAAATAATTATATAGTAAACACAATAAATCCTTGCCATATTGAAAATCGACTAAATTAAGCCTATAAAAATACCCCATCACTGCGTTTGTTTTACAGCATTTTATTCATATTGTTTCTTGATAAAATACACTTTGCTTACAAGTGCTGATTACAATTACTATTTTACATTCACCTTTATTTTACATAAAATAGTCGACTTTTAAAACATAAAATAACACACACTGTGGAAGCCAATCTAAGTCCTGGAATACCAACACCTCCTGCACTAAGAGTCATAATCGTATCATTTCATGGTTCCGCAGGCGAAAACATTGACTCATTAATTAAAAATCCAAGTGTTTTGTAAAATGTCACAGGCATAAAAGGTTGGGGACAGAGGAAGTGGTAAGTCATGCGTTGCAATGAAAGCAGCAATAAACAATGACAGTAAAACACTGCATGTTTACAGCTCTGACAAATTAAAATATTTCCAAGAACCCAAATATCCGTTTTTAAAGATTCAAATCAGTTTTAAGGCCTGATATACAGTAAATGGAGGTATCACAGTTATATTCTATGAGTCTCTTGAATGTTTATATGCTGCATATGTATATATACATATATGTAAATGAAAGCTGACAAAAGTCATTGAAAGCCAGTTACCTGAAAAACAATCTAACACCCAAAGACATTCAGCACAACCCAACCACCACACTAGTAAAATGTTATTCATACAATACAAACACTATTACCTGATGGATTTTTTTCAGTAATAAGCTAGACTTCGAGTCATCAAAGTAAGCTGTGCCACACAGATATTATTAGTCAATTAAAAATCCGTGAGGGAACATCAATTCATTGCAGGCAAAACTAGCCACACAAAAAGACTATCACAAGGGCCCTGGTACAAAAAAAAAAAAGTGTAAAAAGTTTGTACACTTGAGACAAAGGTATACCAAAATGGGACAGCCAATATAAAGATATATTAAATACCCTGTTTCTTGAATGTTTCATAAAATGATTTGTATATAGATTTTTTATTAAAATATATTACTTAAAATATATTACTTTGCTTAACTAGACAGACATTAAAAACAAAAATTGATTATCTAGTTACCATAAATTGACTTTGGTATATTACCAAGCAAATCTAAAATTATTTCACTTTTCTATTGCCTGGAAGGCAGATGATAAAAAAGAAAAGAAAAAAAGAATACTAAATTCAAAGATGCAACAAGACGTTTTTGTTTTTGTTTCAACATACATAGAACTATCTGTATCAAAATGTATCCGTTTAGCTGAATTGTTTCAGGACAGAAATTGAACCACAACATTTAATGTTGCAATAAGATTCAAATTATGATTTATGTTGGACAGTATTTCTCAAACTAAAACCCAATCAGACAATCAGATATGTGTAGGCAAGATACAAGAATGCTTTGTAGAAAATGCTTGTACATCTCAAAGAAAGTCAGTATTTACAATATAAAACAAAACAAAAATCTTCATATAATTCCCCTTCTGAGTGTTTACCTTCATTGTTCAAATAGTTTGGCTGTTGGATACAGCATTCTCCCTAAAAACTAAGGTTACTGGGAATATCTACTATTCCAATTAGAGGCAATGTCATTTGTGTGAAGTAAACAACTCAAATGATTAGACACAGGCTATTAAAATGATTAAGACCTGCTTTTTTTTTCTCCTGAGAGGGTACAATAGATTACTTGATTAATAAGTGCTTAAATTCATTTCATCCTTTTCATTTTTGAAGGTATAGCAAATGTAAAGAAATATGTAAATAGAACATAAAAAAGTGCAACCCTAATAAATCCTTTTTTTCTCTCTGAAGAAAATTATGTAAGGGACTAATGCTCTGAATTTTATAAATATTGTTAATATACAAATTATTGCCATTCAGTATAAACCTGTTCTTACATTCTTCTCTAAAGTAAAACCCACTGATGTAAGAGTGCTACCCTGCTAACGTATTTAAAAAACTCCCTTCTATCCCATAAATAACTTTTAACAGTACCATATAAACCTAGGAACAAGGCAGGTTAATATATTAGGTTTACATATTCACAGTAATTCTGCAAAGTAACTGGTATTTCAGTTGTGTGGTTCTTTTCTTGAGTCAAAAAGTCTCAAATCAACAGACAAATAGTTTTGCAGGATAAGCAAAGACTAATCCGGCAAACTAGTGTGAATTATGTGTAAAAGATTCTAAATCTGAGGGGTGGGGGGTGTCATGAATTTGAACATCTATAAAAATAGTAGTATATTGATATCCATCTCTACAATTGTTAAAAAAAGAAAGAAACAAGCCTTAAATATTGCCACTATTCAATATTGAGTCTTGATAAAGCAAGGTGCTCAAAGGAGAGGAAGTATTACTCATTGCACATTTTACATACCTCATATTCTACTATGCTAGTTTGTGCTGTGAAGAAAAACAATGGGGCAAATTCACTAAAGAGCGCCACTTTTGTGAGCTGCATTTCAACACAAAAACCTAGCCACCCGCAATCCAGTTAAAGGTGCTGTATGTGATTTTTTTCACTCTACTAAACCATAATATGTTTACAGATATTTAGGAAACATGTCGGAATGTCTGTTTTTGCTTTGGTCTGGTGATACTACACACACTACACAATAGTATTTCAACACCCCAGGTTGGCAGTTGGTGGAAAACACAGCTCATTGCAGCCATGAAAGCCACAACCCTCTACGCACACTTTGGCTAAAAAATTTTCAGTTTACTAGCCAGACTGACATACTATTTTATTTATATTAGTGCTGTCAAATCGCTTAAATTGTGACTAACCAAAATAAATCCAAAATAAAAGTTTGTTTACATAATATATGTGTGTACTGTAAATGAGTAATTATTATGTGTATTTAAATATTTACATGCATTTGTGTGTATTTATGAAATGTTTTTTATATTTATATACATCTATATCGAAATCAAGATTAATCGTTTGACAGCCCTAATATATACAAGGACATGCATGAATGCATATTTGATATTTAAACTGAACTTAGGACTGGTGGTGGTGTTTAAGATATTGTTGGTCATTCAGAAATGTGCTAACTACTAATAACAATATACAATGCACTAGGGATGGCTGAGCTGCTTGGGTTCATGAGTAATCACGTTGTCTGCGTTCACTCAAACTGATTTGCTGGAATCAAAACACTGAAGGTAACAAATATTACCTCCAGCCAATGAAATTGCCGTTTGCGCATTAATCCCACCCCCACTACCGGAGAAACCAGCATATCTTCTGCTTGTTCTTAAACGTGTGGTATTTAAGACTCTCTTTGTGTGCGTGCGTACGTGTATGTGTGTATGCGTGTGTGAGAAAGAGAGCGAGAAAGAGAGAGCGCGCACGAGAGAAACAGCGCTCTCTGCAAAGCGACGCCAAGTTGTGTGCCTTCACACTAGAATTTACGGTACATCTGATACAGGTATGCTCACATTCGTTGAGCTGAACTGAAATAGACAGATTGCTTAACAGAGAGCGACAGTGTTTCTCTGAGTGTTAAGAGAGAAAATATATCTATGCAAAACTTATTCTTAGCCTCTTAGACATGCACTGGTAAGTAAAATCTAAGAATTTATTAGCCAATGGCTAATGATAGATATTATTTATTTGCCAAGAGTGAAGATTTACTCATATATACGAGTGATTTACTCGCATTGTAGAGGGTTGAGCCAGCAAACAAACTGGGTCAGAGATTGCAGAATCTGCCCAATCTAAAAACGGGCGGGGGAAACGACTCTTTTCAATATTTTGAATTTGGACTGAATTACCCATTTCGATCACTAGCTGTCAATATTACATACTGCACCTTTAACCAGGCGCTTAAAGTGCTGAAACTGCAAATGACAGACAAAAGTATGATAACCTGGCAAATATCCACAGATGCAGTGTAGAGGTCTTCACAGGTCCACTTGGATCTGACCTGAGTCCAAAACTATGATTGCCTCGGACACGGCTATTAGCTATTAGTAGCCTTGGATCTCGGGTAATTTAAAATAAATGTGGTTTTTCCAAATAGACCTGAGAAGACCCAAATTCTTTTGAACTATGTCGGGCATTTGACAACATTTTTATTATTTAAAATAATTCTATGAAAACTTTTTTTAAGTTCTCTCTGAATTCGCGCTTCTGCTTGCAATGCACGGTTTAGGCTCGGTGGATCCACGTTTTTGCCTACCGTTTTAACAAGCAGCATCAGCGTGGATTAAAATAAACTTTAATTTTCTTATGGTCAGGAAAATAACATTATGCCAAAAGTTATAGGATTTAATGAGGTTACAGTAATGAGTGATTGACCTTTCAGCACTTATGATAAGTGCATTTTTGAGAAACGCACGTAGAAAAGGAACAACGTTGGTAACCTTGCACACAGAAATACATCTTCTTATAGCTATGAGGTCAATCAGGAATAGCCATGTGCTTTATTACGCTGTGTGTTTATGCAGGGCTTCTTTTTTTGGTGTGTGTGTGCAGAATCCTTTCGACGGAGATGAGGTAAATAGCTTTGCAGACAACACGAGCGAATCCATGATTTCTTAGGCTATCGATTACATTTTAACGGAGCTATCACATTTATTTTTCCAAAACACTGGTAACAATTGAAAGCCAAACTCAGAAATTACTTGGATCCATCGGGCAGGCAATAATATAAAGTAATAATAAATAAGAAAATAAATAACCGAAAGTAACAGAGCAGCGGCCAAATCAGTCAGGAGGACACCAGGATTTTTCCTGACACTGTCGGGCTGCAGGCTGTGCACATTTCAATGCTGTTTACGTTCGGGTCCAGTCAGGTTCAAAAATAAATGTCATCGGATCAGACTCGGCTCTAATTTTTTAAATTATTTATGCATGACGGGTTCGGGTAAGAAGTAATTCTGTGCGATTTGGTTAGAGTACAGATTTTAGGACCCGAGAAGACCTCTGATGCAGTGTAGTCGAGTGCATTTGCGGTACTTTAAGAGCCGATTCAGGTGTCTGGATTGTAGAAGCACAGCAATACTGAACAGTCCCAGTAAAGCTTGCCATATCACGGTAGTCTGCTGCATTCCCCACAACTAAGAACTCAGAACTGACTTACGAGAACAGCAACATTATTTGATTTGCATAATTCCTTTCCTGAATCGGACACTAAAATAAAGCAGAAAGTACGTGCAAATAAGTAGCACTATTAGCAGGTGCAATTCATTCTTAGTGAATTCCCCCCAATGAATAACAGCACAACAGCCTGTCTCAAATGACATCGGATACATGACTAGATTACCACAGCGAGAGCATCACTGCTGTACTGTTGTAACATTTCTGCTACTCTTACTGCAGTGATTGCTTTTCTTAATGAATGAAAGAGTCGCAGTTTATCCTTATGACCACTATCGTACCACCAAACATGAGACGCATAGTTTGGATGGACCAATGCAATCATCATGACAGAATGCGCCACATCCCTTGCACATAATCATGGCCTTGAGCCGACAGTAGCACTTTGACTGGACGTCCTCCATCCCAGAGGTTTCCATGTAGGCTTGCTCAGGTGAGGTTTCACCCTGACTGCTCTGATCCAGCAGGTGACCTGCAGGTATGGCAGTGACAGTGACGGAAAAAGACATCATACCTCTAGCAGCCGTTTCACCATCACCACTGCAGGACACAGTAGGAGAAGTTGGAGTGTCAGCCTTGCTGTGGTTCAGTGCATGAGGCACAGACATGCTGATAGTGCCACCATACTGAGGTCCATTATGGGCTTTCTGAGACAAAAACACGTGTTGGTGACTGTCACTTAACTGATATCGCTCTGCTTTATCCTGTATATTGCTGCACATATCAAGTGGTGTTCTTGAGCATGTTTCTTTGGTTCTAGTAGAAGTGCTGCCTTCTTCTTTGCTGGATGAACAGCTTAGTGATGGAGATTCAGACTTTATATCAGAACAGGGTTGGGCTTCCAAATCATCATCTGATTTGTTGATGAAACATCCCTGCTGTTCCACTTTGACCCTTGGGAAATTCAGATGTCCTTGAGAGGTGGTATGAGACCCTGCAAGTGATTCTGTCTTCCCTTTTAAACTCTCCTCTGTTTCAATTTTCTCTGTCTTCAGGTTGGCAAGGGCAGAGCTTGTATTACTAGCTAGGTGCGGCCGTTTGCTGCTCTCGGATACTCTACCGTATGTGGAGACATTGAGGAGGTAGTGTCCTGTCATAGCTGGCTTAGATACCCTCTTCCGTCCAAAAATTCCTAGATGGACTCTTTGGTCCAGGCTGCTTTCAAGGTGACCTAACTGACAAGATGGAAATTGAGAGGGTTGACAGTTTGAATCGGTGTGCTTCTGCTCACATTTGAGCCTTAGTGGATGGAGAATCTGGTCCTGAGTGCCAGCTTTGACCAACTTGTCCATACTTCTGACTTGCATCACAGATGAGCCAAAAGGAATTTGATTCCCAAATTTGCTGATATCATCTTGGTTTGTTGCAGCAGTAGTGGTACTAAGGTTCCCTTGATCTCTGGCTGAAATAGCCATAGACTGAACCTCCACCTTGGCTAGTGGCTTTGGGAGGATCTTTTCTAATGGAACCTCTTTGCCTTGAAGAAGCTGAGTGACCAGAGGATTGTTTGCTGGGATTGAAGAGCTAGGCTTGGTCACTAATGCTCCTGAAAAAGGTGTCTGCTGTGGTCTCTGGTTTTGTGCAATTGTGTTTGAGACGGTCACGTTTCCTGTATGACTTAAAGGTGCTAGCGTCCCTCCAGGACTTATGAGGTTATGTTGAAACTTGCCTGTTGGGTTCAACATGCACTGAGTGGTTTGGGACCCCATCAAAGAGCGATTTTCTTTTAAAAAACCATGGCTTGCACTGAAGTCTTGTACAAAACCAGGGTCTGTGAGTCCAGTAAAACCTGAGGAAGGAGAGGTTTGTGAAAGAGTCACTGTGCCTTCAGAGGCCGGAGATTCGGAGCTTAGCTTTATAGGCGAAACAGATTGACTTCTGCTGCTTGCTGGTGAAAAATCTTCTGAAAAGGACCGAGCTGGAGAGGGTGTTGAGGTACCTCCAACTGAGCTGGTTCCTCTTGAGGAAGATGACCCGGCTGCTGCTGCAGCAGCACGCTGTGCGCGTGCTAACTGGGCTTTTGCCTTGATGTCAGCTAGAGTACGTGCACCGGTGCGACCGGGACGAATACTAGGGGGTGTTAAGGGAACAGGAGTCCTTGGAGATACCTGCTCCATAGAGGCAGGGGCAGAGAGAATTCTTGACACTGGGATCTGCAAAAAGAGAGTTTAAGTGTTACTAGCAGAGCCAAAATTCCACTAAAGTTAACATATAATGTCAAAATTATTATAAAGCATTTTTAAAGATATTTACATTTTCCAAAGTTCTTTGTGTGAGAAAAACTCCCTACCACTATAATAGGGTGTTGTGGGTGGTTGCCAGGACATTGCTATGTTGTTGCTAAGGGGTTCTGAGTGGGTTTTAGAATGCTGTTATGATTATTAGAGTGTTCTCGATAGTTGGTAGTGCATTCCAAGGTCGTTGCAAGAGTGTTCTGGTCGGTTGTATACAAGTATGATTGCTAAGAAAATCAATAAATTTCTCCTCAACAAGTCACACAATGTGAGGTATCATTCATAACACAAAAGAAACTTATGTATACACCAGGTGTGACCCTTGTCAACTGCTTAAAGCTGTCAGTAACTCATTACATTGCACCTTGCCGTAAAAAGTGTAAACAGTATGACTAAATATAATGGGGTTCTATTGGCATTTGATGCATCTCATCACTCATCTGGGGAAAACAGGGTGTTACACAGTGCCATTTAATTCTTAGGGTTATTTTTTTCTTCTTCAAAAGAAATAAACCTAAAACTTACTTTGAGAGGAGGTACTCTCTGTTCTAACTTTTCTTTAGCTGTCACAGTGGATGACATTTCTGATAAAGAGACACGGGGCTTCTTCTCTGTTCTGAGCTCTGTATCCAGTTCAGCAGATAATTTTCTCTTCAGAGGCTCAGATGTGACAGCAGTTATTGGAGATCCAGCCTTATTGCTCTCCGTTATCGGTCCAGCCTTTCCCATGGGACTTTCCTCTTTAGTGGTCTGTGTTTCCTTTTCTTTCAAACAGGTGACTATCGCTTCAATAGGAGATACCGGGGTCTTACATGTGATCTCATTCTCCAGTTTTTTCTCACTGACAGGTTTATGATCCACTGCTTTTTGAACAGAGGACTCTAGAGTCAATTCTTCCTGTGTATCCTTCCTTGTGTTTAAGGATAAATGGGATTGCACTGAAGAAGGAGGTTTGACTGGCTCTTCAGGGGGGGCATGTGTTACTGTTGATTTCACATCTCTGGATCTCAACTCCATGTGGATGACCTCTGTTACCAGGTTTATCTTCTGAGTCTCTTTGACAATCTCTGGCTTTTCTGATAGGACTGAGCTTGTAGCTGGTTCAGGAATGTCCATGGCTTCCGTCAGCTCTTTGGATTCATCTATACTCAGTCCAGAACTGAAAAGCAAAAAAAGATAGAAGATTAGCAAAAAGAATGTTAAAATAAACAACTCCCCTATGATACACTAAACTAATGGTCCACTAATCAATTTTCCAATTTTCCAGTCTGATGTTGATTTGAAACCAAAATAAGAATACATGGCAGGGATCACAACGTAAAAAAATTATTGTTATTTTAACAGTAAAAGACTGTAAAAATTATATGGTTATTGGTTAACAGCAAAATTCCAAAATTATAAAATAGAGTGAACAAAATATCTAACCTCACTTAACAGTAAAATTTTGTTAAATTTACAGTTTTTGGAAGTGAAAATGAATTTCATTGTATAATTTATAGTGAAAAAGCGTCAATTCCCAGAATTCCCTGCATTACACTTCACATTTGATGTATTTTTAACTAAATAACTATGTGTTGTCTTAGCTTTTCAATCAGTTATGCACATTAGGGTTTTATGTTATATCTAACATTGTTAAATAAATGTTCATTGCATTACTTTAGTGTCACGTGTTACCATTATGGTGTTTTGTGCCTATATGAATAACACTGCACCTTTTATTATTACCTTTTATTAGTATTTACCTTCTCAGCTTGTGGAAAAGCTGCTTGTGATGAGCTTTGATTCATCACTTGACTCTCTCATCACCACCTGTTTTTGGTGGTTTTCAGTGTATTACAAAGATAAGGTACAAAAAATATATTATTATTTCAATTTGTCGGTATATTAACATTATATCAGTTAATGAAATATATTATATATATATATATATATATATATATATATATATATATATATATATATATATATATATATATATATATATATATATATATATATTTTTTTTTTTTTTTACGTTAAATTTAAGTTAAATCTCTAAAACCTAAAATGTTGCTACCATATTTTTTACGGTAAATTTCTAGCAGCCACAGTTCCCATTTTACCGTAACTTTTAAAGTTGTTGTTTTTTTACAGTGCACAATATTTCAGAGGCACTTGTTTAATTGTGACAGACCCACACGTAACAAGTTACCGTAACAAATTTTCTGGAAAAGTTCATTTCGGCTGGTAAAACCCTTCGCACTACCATTGGTCTTTGGCAATTACTTAATAGGTAGGTGTGATCTGAGGCTCCTTTAATTTAAAGCGACAACAACACAGTTATTTTAATTCTGTAAATCTATTTTATCAAATGCTGTAAATAAACTACTTGACTAGAGTGTCAAATTATTTTGTTATTGAAAGGAAAACGTGCAGCAGATGTTCATTTAAATGCAGCTTCCAGGAGTATGGAATTACCTTTGTCTCAATAAAACTGAACAAAACTTTATAAAACTGAATAAAACTTTATAAACTGAACGAAACGTTATAAAATTGAACAAAACGTTATAAAACTGAACAAAACTTTTTCAGAAACGATCAAAATATGCCATTACAAAAGAAGAAAAACACGCTGAAAATGAAAAAAATGAATTCAGTTGCACAAATGTAACAGGATATTCAGTATGCTTCATTCTTTGTTAATGTTTTTCAAAGATTCGTTTTCACAAACCGTGGATTGGGAATGCATTGCCAAAGATTTCGCTTGCGTTTCTCAGTTTTTTGTTTGCAGTTTTGACACAAACCGCTCGTGGGGCCAGGCTTAACAGTGATCTACTCTGATTGGATAAAGAGCTTTTGATGGACAGGTGAAATGATCTCGCGGTGCTTTGAATTAGTTCGTCAAGATGAGCTCTCAGGAGAGACATGGAGCGGCGGCGGCGGCGGCTTCATCGTCATCATCATCTTCACCTGCTTGTTCTTCAAGGAAGCAATAAGTTTGTGTTATTGAAGTAACCAATAATACCGATAAAAGTTGTATCCATTTACAGTGTGCAACAGTTTGTTGCGGGTTATTGATATACATAGGCGTAATTTGCGGGTGGGACATGTCCCCACCACTTTTTGAAACATTGAAACATCTTGTTGCACAGATGAACCTAACTAATACAAACACATCATCTCTGGTTAACTAGAAGAGCATAATATCATTCGTTTGTTATACAAGTCCTTCTAAAAAAAAAAAAAGAAGCATATTGAGGGTGTCAATGATGGCCTTCTGGACAGGGTCGGGCCGGCAGTCTTACCCATGATTGCGGTTTTGAGTAATGAACCAGGCTGGGAGTTTTTAAAAGCCTCAGGAATCTTTTGCAGGTGTTTAGAGTTAATTAGTTGATTTAGATAATTAGGTTAATAGCTCGTTTAGAGAACATTTTCATGATATGCTAATTTTTTTAGATTTTGGGTTTTCATGAGCTGTATGCCAAAATCATCAGTATTAAAACAATAAAAGACCTGAAATATTTCAGTTGGTGTGCAATGAATCTAAAATATAGGAAAGTTTAATTTTTATCATTACATTATGGAAAATAATGAACTTTATCACAATATGCTAATTTTTTAAGATGACCTGTATAAGAGGCGATATGGCGCTCGTTGCCGCTGTTTGTGGTGCGTGCATGTGCAGTCTATACACAGACGAGCGCTTTAAATGCCTAACGCCGTTGCAGATTTCTATTTGTTCCGGTGAAATCATGAAATAAAATGCATTAAAAAAACTGTTCCCTGCTCTTGATATACAACCACTGATGATATTCAGTATAAATGCAAGAATTAAACATGAGGTTTATATTAGCTAATAAATGAACTATTGATTTTGAAAACATTAACAAAGAATGAAGCATACTGAATATCCTGTTACATTTGTGCAACTGAGTTAATTTTTTTTCATTTTCAATGTGTTTTTCTTCTTTTGTAATGGCATATTTTTGATAGTTTCTAAAAAAGTTTTGTTCAGTTTTATTGAGACAAAGGTAATTCCATACAGGAGCATGGGCAGATTTTCATAACAGTAAAAAAACTTCACTGTGAGCATATTGGGGCCTTAAAGCTACACTGTGTGATATTTTCCCCCATCTAGCGGTGAAAAGGTATATGTCCATCCAGGGAATAATAGATTCTGTTCCTCTCAATTCCGATTTCGTTTTAACTCCTACGGTGGCCGATTTAGTCCAAGATTAACATGGCTTCGACCTCGTCCATGAGTGCCATCGAGTGTTAAAACGCGAAAGGCGAAGCTTGAATTTACGGGTATGTCCCTCTTTGGCTAATGTACTTTCAAGATGGAGGGGTAACATGGCGACCAGCATTCAAACCCCTCACCCGTATGTATTATAAGTAAATATACATTAATGAGCACATATATTTTTGAACGAACTAAGTGTTTTTAGCTAAGAATAAACTAAAAAAGTTACACAGTGTAGCTTTAAGTGACAGTGGGCAGCTTGCTTTACCTAGACCAGGGGTATGCAATCCTGCTCCTGGAGAGCCACCTTCCGGTTGAGTTTCACTCCAGTCTGACCTTTTAAATTTTCTGTTTTCAGTATTTCCATAAGGTGTGGTGGCTGACTTACTGTTCACCATAGTAGCTCTCAAAGAAATGCTCTTTCCAAAGTTCCACCTTCTTTTCCTTCTCAATTTCTTGCCGCATTCTCAGTCTCAACTCTGGAGTAAACTCACCTGAGAACACAATTATGCATAAGCCTCATATTAAAGGGGCTGTTTACACAAAATCATTTTTATCTATAAACTAAACTTTTTATGCATTTTGGCCGTTTACACGACCATGGCGTTTTGGTCGCCTGAAAACGCGAGCTTTTCAAAACTATATGTTTATCATTTATGTAAAAGACAAAACCGCAAATTTGTAGTCATGCATGTCATGTGCATTACATGTTCAGTCTATAGGCAGGAAGTGCTTCTTTACAAATTGACATCAGCAGAATACAGTGTTTTTAGTTGTTTTCGTGTGAACAAGATCGATGACAACATTGAAAAATGCAAAGGAAAACCTTTTCCATTTTAGTACATCGTTGTTGTGTAAACGTTCCTAAATATTGCAGATAAATCTGCTTATTAACCAAGTACCTGTGTATGTGTGTGTGTGTGTGTGTGTGTGTGTGTGTGTGTGTGTGTGTGTGTGTGTGTGTGTGTGTGTGTGTGTGTGTGAAACTAAGCACCAAATAACTTCTTCCACTGTAAAAAAAAGTTTAGTTCTAAAGAGTTGTACTTTTTTATATTATTTTGATAGATACTTAAAAATATGTACATACACATTAAAGGGTTAGTTCACCCAAAAATGAAATAAAAATGTTATTAATGACTCACCCTAATGTTGTTCCACACCCGTAAGACCTCTGTTCATTATCGGAACTCAGTTTAAGATATTTTATATTTTAGTCCCAGAGCATATTCAGTCTATGCCCACTTCACTGTCCATGTCCAGAAAGGGAATAAAAACATCATCAAAGTAGTCCATATGTGACATCAGTTGGTTGATTCGAATCTCTTGAAGCATTGAAAATACATTTTGGTCCAAAAATATCAAAAACTATGATTTTATTCAGCATTGTCCTCTCTTCCGTGTTTCTCCAAAAAGTCACGTGACTTTGGCGACCCAAATCATTGATCGATTCACTGATTCATTAACCGTTTGAATCTTTTTGGAGGAACGCGGAAGAGAAGACAATGCTGAATAAAATCATAGTTTTTGATATTTTTGGACCAAAATGTATTTTCGACGCTTCAAGAGATTCTAATCAACCAACTGATGTCACATATGGACTACTTTGATGATGTTTTTTATTAGCTTTCTGGACATGGACAGTGAAGTGGGCATTGACTGCATATACTCTTGGACTAAATATAAAATATCTTTTTGGTGAACTAACCCTTTAAATGAAGACTGCTTTGATATTGCCTCCTCTTGGGGACTGACATGTTTAGATCACATGACCTGTAAAATACTACTTATTTTATCTTGGTAATCCCTCAATCACCAAAAAAGAATACCACCAAATAGGGTGTCTATAATTATGCCCAAAAACTTTTTCTTCTGTGTGATGCTGTATTCACACTGAGAAGTAAAACAATCAAGACCAATGATGTATCAGTCAGTGAAATTAACAAAAAATGCATTTAAGAAATGAGGACAACAACTGACCCTCTGACAACCTCTCCTTCCAAGATTGTGCTGCTGATGTAAAGAATTCATTGTTCAAGGCAGAGCTGGTCACCTTCAAAGCCCCATCCATACTAGCCTAGAAACAAAGAGTGACAACTCAGCACCAAAATTGGATAATCAATAACAATCAGTGATTCATGATCCACAAAATGTATGTTCTTCTGCATTTCACTACCTGCTGGTCAACCTCTGGCAGCATCTTAAGAAGCTTCTGTTGACAGTCTGTAGGCAACAGTGAGAATGTGTGCTTGTTGATTAGTGCTCGCAAGTTGGTGTTGACAAGGATGGAATCTGGTGTCTCAACATCTATCTCACACCTGGTACGTCTCAGTTGTCCTGAAAATCCAAAGCGGTGGGATCAGCTACAGCATCTCATGTGGTGAGACAAATGACATAAATCTGTGTGAAGATACTCACTAGCACTGAGCCGGCTGGAGCGCTGAGTAACCTTTCGGGCACCAGTCGGGTGGCACACATCTGCTTTGACAGAGGAGGACGAGCTGGAGGTAGAGTTCTGTGGACTGGCAGGGCAGCGCTCTGTCTGTTTCATCTCCCAGGCTACAGCAAAAAGACATAGGGTCTTAGATTTCTTTTGTATTTTCATGAATATGCAGAACCATCAAAAGTTTGGACACACCTGAAGAACATGCTTTTATTTCTTACATCACAGACAGGAAGGTAAAATTAATAATGAAAAATATACAGACAATTTGCATCATTTATATTTTGGTTAAATGATAAATAGGTGTCTAGTGAAACTAAAAATACTCAAAATCAAAAAATCAAAATACTCAAAAAAATCAAAAACTGTAGTTACAGGTTTTAGAGGAGTCACGAGCCATATCTTTGACAGTCTTGAGGAGCAGCCGTGGGCTTGAAGCATTGGGGATTCCACATTGCCGACGTTGGTTCCTCTGCTGCTGCTGTTTCAGTGCCTATAAATGAAGAAGGGCAAAAAAGGAGAACGTCAATAAACCCACAGGTTACATAACATAGGTTATACGCAGAGAGGGTCTCTCAAAAGGTTTAAACCAGTCAACAGTGATTAATATCATTGTAGGTCTAGAAAGTTGAACTTGTAAGGAATTATCTTGGTTTCCATCAATTAAGTTGTAATTATGTAAATAATAATTTATATTAACTACTTTTAATACATTTTTAATTAATTGATTATCCAAATGGCATTAATTACCACATGGTTATTTAATATATAAAGCATTTTTACGTTGAATTGCAAGAAACAACAAAACAAAAAAAACATGTGATATACCGTTATCGTAATATACAGTCAAATCAAAATGTATTCAGACACCTTAAACATTCTCACATTATCCTTTTATTCACTATAGTTTAGAAAATGGTGATAAAATATGACAAGAACTGACAGTAACTTTGTCAGAACGGATTCAAATGGACTGCATTTATATGGACTGCATTTATATAGCGCTTTTATCCAAAGCGCTTTACATTTTTGCCTCACATTCACCCATTCATACACCGACGGCGATGTCAGCCATGTAAGGCGCCATCCAGCTCGTCGGGAGCAGCTGTGGTTAGGTGTCTTGCTCATGGACACTTCGACACTTGGTCAGGTGGAACCGGGGATTGAACCACCAACCTTCTGGTTTGTAGACAACCTACATGAACCATAATGTCAGATAACTTCGATAGAAAGGAATGTAATGGATTACATTCAACCAATCAGCTGTCAGCTGTTAAATTTGATTACACAATTAGATAATACCAGGTCAACCAATGACCAAGCAATGCTTCATTTTGTTCAGTCTGTGGTGTAAAAGGTTGCATTTGCAATTAAAGGAAATACACTTAAACAAAACATGGTCAGGTCAAAGTGAATGAATAATTTTGGTCACAAATCTTTTATACATTTTTACAGGTAGTTCATTGTATGAATAATTTTTGGGTATAAAATGTCACAGATTATTTTATTTTGCTATCCTCACTTGTATAAATGAACTATATATACTATAGTTTCCTAGCCTAGAAATCTAGACGCACCCTAGCAGAAGCATCTAATTTGCACCCAAGGCGTCTAGCTGGTTTGCGAGCTGGAAAAAACAAACTCTGATGATGAACAGCGGTCTTTCGAATCGGCTTTGGCCACGACTCTGGCCAAAAGAGTCTTTTTGACTTTTTTTTGAGAAAAGAACGGCACTGAAGTCATTCTTAAAGGAACTGTGTGTAAGAAATGTATTTCAATTAATCATAAAATGGCCTTAATATGTCACTAGATATTAAGAAATTGTGTTAATTTCAAATATCACTGACAACAGTACTCCGGGATATTGTCATTTAAAAGTTGTTGTTGCAGCCCTCAACTGATGTTGATGTTGACATGTTGTGTTTTAGCCTGAAGCTCACCACTCCACCTATCTACCAATCACAAAGTCAGTAGTGTTTCGGCATCCGGGTTGCCAGCTCTGCTCTAGTTACAACAGCTGCAGTTACAAACATTCCTACAGGATCCTGCAGCCTATCTGGCAACCTCAAGTCAGGGGGAGGGGGCGAGGGGATACATCACTCTACAGTCATTTGAAAGTGATTGCAGTACCAATTTTGGCCACAATCTTACATACATTTCCTTTAAGAAGGGAAGATGTGTTCTGAGTTTTGCTGAGTTTAAACTAGCTCCCCTTCACCTTCTTAGTTGCTCTGTTTGGTTGTAGCACTATCCTATTGCGTGCAGAGAGAATCTGAAAGACAACCATTTATCCCACTGCTCAGATTAAGCCCTGCAAATGGTGAGTTCCCAGATCCAACATCTTGATGTGGGTCTGGCTTGTCAGGCTAATAGTTTCCTGTACCCACTAGCAAAAAAATAAAAATTAATCTGGTGTCTGAATAATTTTTAGTTTGACTGTATATTAAAACAAATACTATAAAAATAAGTCCTCTATGTTATTTGCAGTAATAGTTATTTACAGCTCGAACAAAACAAACAGTATTAAGAGGTATTAATGGCAGCACCTGTTTGAGGGCCTTCTTGCTGTGTTTCTGTGATGGGGACATGAGTTTGCTGCTGGAGACTGATGGAGACGAACAGCGAGACTGTGGGGAGGATGGCTGAGACTGCAGTTTTGCTGGCACTGAGAATGATTGGAAAGCAATACATATTTGGACATCTGTACCACAAACACAAATGAACATGTACATGATTACTTTTAAAAATTCGGACATTTTTTAAATATATATTTCGTCATAAAGTTGAGTTGTTATCTTGCAATAAACACTGGAAATGGCATTGCGTTTACACTGCTTTTTGAAACAGCTATAACTTATAAATACACATTTGCTGGAAAACGATATACACGGTGTGATGATTTGTTTATAAATGCCAACTGCAACCCTTTCTTCTTGATTCTTCCAAGACTATTAATTCTCACAAGTCATCTGTTCAGTTGGTTTGTTTAAGTTTTTAACGGCATGTTAGCACCAGGGGTATTAGTCCTCAATCCAGCCAGCTAGATAACTTTACATTGTGACACGTGAATCAGCAGAATTCTCTACATCATTATTCAGTGTGTCACAAAAAACAAATGTTTAAATCTGCAAGGCATAAAAAAATGATTTATAAATTCAGCTAAGATGAAGTATACCAAAAAGTCAAATACCTATGACTTTTAAACTAACCTTGAAAAAATAAAGACAAAATGTATTTCACTAGATTGACGCAGTCATCCAAGCACATTTATAAAAGAAAGAGTGTTTTCAAAAAATACTTTCAAACAAACTCTCTGTGTAGTCTAATATGCTGTGGTAATTACTTCCTGGTCTTTGCCCAGTTGGTTTCACTCTCTGACACAACAATCCTAATTTTCTTAATTCACAACATTAAAGTTTCATCAGCATATTAAGATACATTTTTTACTTACAGTACTTTATTCTGCATGAATTCCCTCTGTTAGAGTGCATTATCCTCAAATATTTAGTTAAAAAGTTTCTACAAGACAGCTTGAGGTAAAGCCTGTGTTTGTCTAGATAACTTCGTGCTGTTCTCAAATATATGAGGAAGTGGTATCAATCTTGCAAAAAAGTAGAGTAGAACTTCCTGTTTAAAGGGTGTTCTGCATTCAAAAAAATATTTTGACTTGAAAGGAGCAAAACTACAATGTGAGGTCATTTATACATATATCAGAACTAGCATATAAGCAGAGGTGGACAAAGTACACAACTCTATTACTTGAGTAAAAGTAAAAGTACTACTGATATTTATTTTGTCAAATATTACTCCGTTACAAGTGAAAGTTGTAAAAACAGATTTTTACTCAAGTAAAAGTACAGAAGTATTTGTTTTCAAAAGTACTTAAGTATCAAAGTAAATTTCCTTTTTTTATGCTAATGCATTATTTTATTATTGTTGTATAAATGCACACTGTCATCATGGTTTAAGTCATATAGTGATGCTCCATCTGACATACTAGCATATGACTAACTTAAACTAATTTAAATACTTGTATATAAGTTTCAAAGCTCTTTACAAAGCTGCTGTCACTTTAAGGCGGAATGCACAAGTACAGTACTCAAGTAAATGTACTTAGTTACTGTCCACATCTGCATAAGTTACACATTCATGATTCAGAATGTCATCTCCATCCCACAACACACAGAATGAGTCATATCTAATAGTGATCATGGGACCGTAGGTTACTGATACATTTACATATAGTAAACCATTTTACATGCACAAGTTTACATAACAAATTGAACTACAATTTTATATTTCTTCAAATCTTTAAATATTAGTGACAAGCTGACATATTTTAGCCACTTGATGAAAATGTGTTTTTGTTTAGTATGTTGTATAAAATAATTAATATTTTGAAGAGACATTGTAATCAAATAATTTTCTCATTAAACTGCATTACGATATATGCTTCACAATCATACCCTGTTATAAAGATCATATGCACTTGCTCTTTGTTCTTTAAAAATCATAAAAATCAACTTTTAATTAATATAATATTGTGTGACTGGATGTAATATAACAAAATATAGGTACAAATGCTTTTACATTGTGTGGATGTTACAGACTCAATATGACACATGACACAATGTACTTCATGTAAGATGATGGCAACCTTAGGACGAAAATGCTCACCCAAACAATGATGAGATATTTCAAGAGGCACAACCATAATAATTAGCCACAAATTGCATTTTCTTTAAAAGAAATTGACTTTTTTAAACAAGAATCTCTCACCTGCTCACCCTGTAGAGTATATTAGCTGTAGAGCATTAATATTTAAATATATTTGTAACTAAATATTTAAACACACTACCATTAAAGAGTTTGTGATCTGTAAAACATTTTTAAAAGAAATTAATACTTTCATTTAACAAGGATGCATTAAAGCAAGGACACAAAAATTTAAGGCAGAATTGTTTAACATTGATAATAATAAGAAATGAGCAACAAATTAGCATATTGCAATGATTTCTAAAGGATCATGTGATGCTGAAGATTGAAGTAATGATGCTGAAAATTCAGCTGTCATCACAAGAATAAATTACATTGTAAAATATTAATAATAGAAAACTGTTATTTTAAATTGTAATAATATTTCACAATATTACTTTTCTTGATAAAATAAATGCAGCCTAGGTGAGTATAAGTATAAAAATCTTAGCAAACCCAAACTTTTGAATGGTAGTGTATGTCGCATTTAGGGGTGCAGTGAGTAATATTTATCAGGATCTGTTGACTGAAATACTATATAATATACATAACTGTTCCATGGTGTACAAAGACACAAGTGTTGTTTTTATTACCTTAAAATTAGCCATTTTAATCTATATACACCGCGGGTCCCCTTACAGTGAAGTCACCTTTTGCTACGTCATGTTACTACAGTAGCCCTAAATGGACCAACTGCTCTACAGAGCTCTAGCTACTTTCTGCTGTCTCAGATGATGAAATCTTTGTCCTGTGTCTGCAATTCACAACCTCACCACTAGATGCCCCTTAAATTTACACAGTGCACATTTAAAGTATGTAGATCTATGTATGTTAATTAATGAAATTAATGAAAGTATGTTAATTAATGAAAGTTGAAGTGCTACAAATGGTAATATCAAAACATTGTTCTGTTTCAGTAATCCAAGACAGGCCTATCCAGTGGCATGAGTTTGGAGTGGAACTATCTAAGCAACGACAGACAGGAGGAATATTACACACTTCAGCTCTAAGTTTATCTATTCAGATTTCATAAAAATAGGGTAGACTACCTCTCCTTGTCCACCTTCCTCTGCGTCCATCTTTGTTGTAGGTAGTGGTGCTGGTATTTTCTGTGCATCGGGTATCAGACATGCTATCACTGCTGTCCTCTGAAGCCTCTTCTGACAGTTCCTTCGCCACATCTCCAATGTCCTTCTGTTCACATACAAATACAAACCATACACATTAGATGGCCAGTATTAAATTTCATAAAACAGCTCATTTGAATCGGACCAAACATATAATGTTAATTCATACATTTAATAAATCATTAGGAATGTATAGAGCATAAATATGTAGAAAACTTCTATTTTTTTACTTTTTTCAATTTTTAAAAGCATCATTGACAAGTGTGGCTTGTTATGCAAATGTTAACTGAGCATTAATTAATTCTAACAGCAAATGGCACAGTAAAAATTAATGCCTGTCAACAGAGCCGTAGGAACTTTAGACAACAGACAAGCAATATGTAACTGGCGTTTATATATATATTTTTTTTCCATCTTTAATCCAATTGCATTTAAGGTATACATGTTATTAGTACAGTACCTTCCACTAATATCAGCACCCTTGATAAATATGAGCAAAGAAGGCTGTGAAAATAAATCTGCATTGTTAATCCTTTTGATCTTCCATTCCCGTGAGGGGAAAATCTCATTATGAAATAAATGTTTTTCTCTAATTCACATTGGCTAATTATTGCAACGTCCTTTTTGCAAGATAAGAGCTCTGAGTCTTCTCCAACAGGGTATATGCAGAAATCCTGAAGTTAATTTCAAGACCTTTTTAAGACTTTTTAAAGACCTTCTCAAAATATTTTAAGACCTCATCGCACTTCAAGTTTTAATCGTCAACAAACCTTTAATAAACAGTTGTAGTCGAATGTAGACTTAAAATCTCTATCGTAGGCCAATTTTGTATTTCTTACATTGCATATCTGTTTCGCAACGTATGGAGGGCGACATTACCTAACTGCGCATTTCGCAAAATACATGACGTCACCTGTAGACGGCGCTCGCCAGGGATGGAGATTAACTTTTTTCAAAGTCTACCACTCAATGTTTTTACCAGCCACTTTTTTGTTTTTAACTGACAATGTGTAACTGCACGTGAAAATTAATACTACAAGCTCTACAATACTTAAGCAGTTTATTTAATCTCAAGTCTCAATGAAATACAGACATTTTCACGATGATTTGTGGTCTTTTATGGCTTTCAGTTTTATGGTTTTTAGTCCCAACAATGAAACTATTCGTTCTGGCATCTTTGAAGTGTGTTGACAACATACTGAGAAGAACATTGTCAGTAGGGACGCACCGAAATCACTTCTTGGCCGAAACCAAAAAAGAAGAAACAAAAGCCGAAAACCGAAAAATAAAATTCAAACTAAAATGTTTAACTTGACCTCACTCATGTGTACATTAAATAATAATGCACATGCCTACTGGAATGCAGAAAGGTACAGAAATTGAATAAAGTAATCAAATGTAAAATAACTGAATATTTAACTGTTTAAATGAAAGATTAATCCTTATTAAACTTACAAAAGCTATTCAATCAAGAGCATTGTTTAATGTCAAACTAAATATAAGGACATCACTCAGGCAGCAGTAAAGGCTACTGCGCCTTTAAGACCTGATGTAGGGATAATATGTTCGTCTTTCTCGACTGTGCATACTATACAGTTCACAGGCATATTCAGACTATGTCTGCTACGATACTCATCAAGATGGACATGTTGACATACTTCTTGTGTGAGTTTGTCTGTTTAAGCCCAAAACTGGAAAGAGAACTCAATATTTGCGCGCTGTGAGACGAGCGCGCGCTCTCGGATGATGCACAGCGTCAGATCTTCTCTCAGCGCGCGTGCGAGTCTCACAGCGCATCTTCACGCGAGTGATGACGGAGAAAACGACTGGTTATATGCGCACATACGGCAGCACTCGCATGCATTGAACAAAGTTTACAAAGAGGTGAAACAGCTCGGTAGGTGGAGCGAGTTTACCCGCCACAACTCAAAATCAGCCGCATTTGGCTGGTGGCGGTGCTAATTTCCACCCTTGGCGCGCGCGCGCTCCGAGCCGATCTCAGACTAAGCGCCCCGTCTTTTTTTAATACTTATGGGGATGAAAAGAAATATATTCATAAATACTTTTTGGAGTCAAACTCTTTTGACAAAGCTTGAACAAAATACTTTCAAAATTTAAGACTTTATAAAGCCGTGATAAGACTTTTTAATACTTTATAAGGGTCTTAATTTTCCCAAAATTGATTTATCACCTTTTAAGACTTTTCAAGACCCCGCGGATACCCTGTCCAAACTCATCAAGCATTTTAGAAGAACACCTGAAAAGCGATTAGAGACCATTCCTCCATACAGTATCTCTTCAGATTCCCAGCTCCATGTTGGTCCTTCTCCTCTTCAGTTCACCCCACTCATTTTCTATAGGATTCAGGTCAGAGAAATGGGATGGCCATGGAAAAAGCTTCATTTTGTGCTCAGTGACAAGTTTTTGTGTTGATTTTGACATTTGTTCTGGATCATTGTCCTGATGGAAGATCCAACCACGGCCCACTATAAAATTTCTAGCAGAAGCAGTCAGGTTTTGATTTTCTTATTTGTTGGCATTTTCTAGAATTCATGATACCATGTACTGTATCTGAAAAAGATGTCCAGGACCTTCAGCAAAAAAAAATAGGGCCACAAAATAAACAATCTACCATTATATTTAACCGTGGACATCGGGTACTTTTTATCTCTGTTTGCACCAAACCCATCTATTGTGTTTGCTGCCAAAAAGCTTTTTTTTTTTGTTTCATCTGACCACAGAGCCAGGTCCCTTTTAAAGTTTCAGTCGTGTCTGACAACTCAATATGCAGTTTTTTTTTTTTTTTGGATAAGCAAGGAGGATTTTGCTTGAAACCCTCCTAAACAACTTGTGGTGATGTAGGTGATATTTGATTAAAAAGAAAAAAATCTGATTTATTTTCAGCCTTCTTTAATCATTTTTACCAAGGCTGCCAATATTAGTGGAGGGCACTGTATATACAATCTGAGAATGTAATCTATGATTATATTTGTATTGACATGCCTAGCTACATGACCTGTGTTCAGACAAGTTTCTGAGAGTTGCGATGTGATTAACCTTGTTTACCTTCAGTGTATAGACTCCCATTCGACCAGGGACCTTGTAGAAGATCCCTTCCTCTCCACGTGAGTTGGTATGGAGCATGGCATTGAGACAGGCTAGAGGGGAAGTCCCACTGAAAAATGAAAAATCAACAAATTTAATCAGTCACCATCTTTACATAACTGAAAAGCTGTCACAAAGATCACAGTTCAGTGGTTGGTTTCCAGATATTTGTGCATGAATGTCAAAATTAATTTAAATTAAAGTTCCATATTATGCCATTTTTACAAAGTCCTGATTTGGGCGAGGGTCAACTAGAATAGGTTTTTAATGTTTAAATATTTAGAATATTTTTCACATATTTTACATTGTTGCAGGCAGCAACTCTTTTCACAGTCTGTCAGTAACTCTCTGTGTAGTTACTGTCACTATGAAGCCCCTTCTTCTGAATAGTGCAATGTGCTCTGATTGGTCAGCTGGACCAGTGTGTTGTGATTAGTCACATGCATTGTGTGTTTTAGAAATGACACACTTTAGCATAACCGCAAATTTTAACACTAATAAAGATGCATTCACACTACCAGCGACACACAGCAACAAAATGACAGGATCCCATTCATTTCAATTGAGAGTGGACGATTTTCAGCATCAGTAACCATTGCCAACTGGATATGGCGTATCCAGCGACGTACCAAAATTGAGATCTGTTAAACTTTATGCAAATGAACAATGACTTTCGGGAGTGAAAATAGGAGTTACAGTTTCAGTTCCGAGGCAAGATGAAGGAGAAGCTCATTTTAGCAGTCAGCAACTGTCCAATAATTTATGATATGTCTCCGTGGTTCTCACCGTGCTGACTCCGAACCTGAATGGTTTTGTGAACCCAGATAGACCACCATTTGCCATTTTGCTGCAGATAAATAGCCACAATGGCAAAGAACACTCGCTGTCTCATGTTCATATTTAATATTTGGCATTTAATGTACTGATTCCATTTAATAATAACAATAATAATAATAAGTTACATTATATATAACGCTTTTCTGGGTACTTAAAGCGCTTTACATGGAAAGGCGGATTCTCCTCCACCACCACCAATGTGCAGCATCCCTTGGGTGATACGACAGCAGGCATTTAGATATATTCTTTTCCTTCGAAAAATGTTTGTTTGTAATGGCAAAAAAACTGATTTGTTGTATACAACATTTGTGAATGCAAACAGTAGTAGGAACGCCCACTAGCAACCTCACCACCACTGGCGACAAGCAGCGACAAAGTCGCTGGTAATGGGAATGCACCTTATATATGTATAGGTGGCCAATCTTTACTAATTCTACACAAACATTAAAATGTAGTACTTCAAGGCAAATTGTACCGTATGCAAAGAAAATATAATGTAATGTAGGGACAAATATGTGAAAGGGGGTGATTTTTTGTATTACTGTTTTATTATTAACTTTTTTATATACTTTTTATTTTTGTGCTTTTGTGATTTTTATTATATTACTTTTTAGGTTATGTTTATTTTATTTCACTTTTGGAGTTTGATTATTTCCAGTTAGTAATTTTAGTTCCTAATTAACTTATTTTAGTCAAATTTTCATTGAGTGTTTTATTTCAGCTTTCTTCCAATTAACATTTGAAATAGTTTTAGTTAAAGGAAAACTCCGGGGAATTTGTAAGTTAATCTTGATCGTTATACCTTTGTGAGTACTGTCTATATATAAAAATAATAATAATAATAATAATAATAATAATAATAATAATAATAACGAACCAGATTGGTGCTTGCAACATGGAGCTATTACAGTTAATGTCTAAACATAAAGGGTGTCTTTGTGCCTCTTAACAGACACTGAATGCAATTCAAATATCTGTCCAACATGAACAGGGCCCTTAAATGACAACGAGATGCTTTTAGCCACTTAGCCATTGTTTAAATTCACCTAAATAGTGTTTTAGACAGCTAGCTGTAGTCTCTGTTCGTTTTTTTTCCCCCATAGACAGTAATCACAAAGGTATAACGATCAAGAGTAACATAAAAAGTTCTACTTTAAGAGTAATAACCCTAAAGGAGTTCAATTTTTAGTTTATTTGTTTTGTATAACTTGTCTTTGTCAGAATCACAAAGCAATTTTTCAGAGTTTTAGTCTTGAATAAATAATCGTAATGATGGGATAAAGGAGACTAAACACGCATTCAGTACACAGATATTATGAAGCATCTTACAACAGAACAAAACCAGAAGCACAACAAGCCACTAGCCATTTCTGAGGACAAGCACTATGGTCTAAGCCATGGCCATTAGGTCCTCACTCTTGAGGTTTATACAGTTCCTTTGCATGCTGTGTCAACTGGGGGCATGTTAATAGCATGCATAGGGATTGGCTAATGGACTAGTTAGTTGGAGGGAAGGGTGTACTACTGTGTAATCTTACCTTCTGGAAGACAACAGAGAAATGAAACAAACCAACAAAAAAAAGAGATGTGATAATTAGATATGTTGCCGCATTAAATTTTGCTTTGGAAAAATAAAATAAAATAAAAGACAGTAAATAAAACAGAAGAGGTAAATGATGTGGTACAGTTCAGGAGAAGCCTACACAATCTACACAAACTAGAAAGAGTGTTTGATATAAAATAGCTATTTTAATAAAGAAATACCCAACAGACATCTGGAGAATGACCTCACCTTATCTCCTTCAGCCTTTCTCTCTGAATTACTTGCAGGATCTCTTTATGACTCATTGGTGTGTTGGGGTACTTCTCGAGCACCTGCGAACAGAATTACGTGAACAAGTGAACAATTCAGCAATGACTCACTATAGCAGTAACCGCAGTGAAAGGATGAAGTGGAACGAATGGTCAGTCCAAAAGGAGGTTTGCTAGACAATAATGCCTTTGAATTCTATCATTAATTGACCTCAGTGAAGCAGACAATCCCGTCCTGTGAAACTAGCCTAGTTCTTACTGGGTCAGAGAAACGAGTTAGTTTGGGTGAGATACTTTGAACTTTGATCTACATTCAAAAGTGGTTGTATTTCGAGAGTTTGGGAAAAGCAAACAGACTCTAGACATTCGAAGTCATCTGTGGCTTTTAGCCACACATGAAGTCAACTGCTGGATGGAGGCCCAAGAGCCGCTAATCTTCCATCCTGCATTCACCCATGCATCTTTTGCTTACATGAAACCCTGTTTCTTGTCTTAGACACAAGGCACATACAGTGGCCCCAAACTCTATCTGGACACCAGCATCATTTTAGTATTATTGATATACTACTATAGTTTTTTTGTTAAAGTGGGCATGGTATAAGTAATCAAATTTGCCTAGATCTTTGTACATAAGAGGTCATTTGAACCATTAATTCCTATACGTTTTCTAGTTTAAACCATCCTACTCATAGTAAACAAAGCACTTATTTAGTCAAGTTCCAAAAACACTGTGGGATTGTGGGATCTGACATCACAGATACAAATACATTTATAACTGCTTCAAGAGCAAGACACTGACAAATAGTTATACATCATAGCACCATAGGCCCCTCTGTCAGGTGTTGGGTCTTTACGACTGACATTTACTTACACTGGATGGGAGCGCTGCATCTCATCAATTTAAAAACAAATAGAACTAATTTTAATCATTAACGCCATCTACTCTGGATACTAGGGGTGTCAACAATAATCGATTCGGCGATGCATCGCGATGCGGGGCATGAACGATTCAGCATCGATGCGGCAAAGTGCCATAATCGATTATGTCACTGTTTATTTTCTGGCGGACGATAAAGTTGTGAAGTTTCAAATACTTCCGGTTCCAGGAGAATAACAACAACAACAAGGAAGATGGCTGAGGCGGAGGGAGATGACCGCGATAGACGGGTTATTAAAAACGCGCTAACGACCCGAGGTGTGTAGGATTGTTCGTATATATATTTTGCACATTCATAAATTAATCTATAATGACGAAATACGGCGCAATTCACCTTTATTCCACAAGGTGGCAATGTCTGATACCCAATAATGAAGTGACGTTTCACTCATAGTTACCTCTGATAGAAAACGAAACAATAATTATAATTTGCAAAACTTGAAATGGGTTAGTGATTTACTTCAGAGAGCAAGTACTAAACACAATCATATGTTAGTGTCACTGTCTCTTGATGATGGATGTGGTCAAGAAGCTGTCAGTGATCAAAATATTGATTTTGAAGACATTGAAAATGAGTTTGGAGAATATGCTGGAATATGAGGCAGATCCTGAATATACTGGTAAACGAGCTCTGACGAGGTCATATGATGATGGTATTAAACATCTGCTCAAACTGATCCCTTACAAGCTCCAAAAGGTAACGAAATAGGTTTTATTTTATTCTTCTGTAGCTGTTACTCTAACAACAGGAGTTTTATATATTATCAAGACAGGTAGAGGTCTATCCATGTTAAATATAGATCTGGGTCGCTAACGACCTGAATATGTAAGAATGTTTGGTGAAACAGTCATGCATTTAAGGGTTAATTGCATTTTATTTAATTTTATTTAATTACATTTTATTTTATTTAATAACTTTTATTTCAAAGATACAGGAGACACATAGCAGCCAATACAATCTGTTGTTTAATATCTGCTTGTATTGCCTCATGACTGATGAAAATGATGACTGATTTGCTTTGTGTGCCGTAGAATTTTGATGCATCACAATGCATCGTAGAATCGAATTGAATCGAATCGTTACCTGGTGAATCGTAATCGAATCGAATCGTGAAGGCAGTGCCAATGCACACCCCTACTGGATACAGTACAGATGCGTGTGTGTGTGTGTGTGTGTGTGTGTGTGTGTGTGTGTGTGTGTGTGTGTGTGTCGTTCTGCACAATAACATGGCGCACTGATTTCTTAGTGTTTTTTCGCGTTGCTTGAGCTTATAATGCTTTTGTTCTTTAGGCATATTTTTTACACATACTTTTAATTGTTTTAAAGCCTTAAGATATAACGTAAGTGTGTTGTGTACATTGCCTAAGCTTGTTCATAAATGGTGACATGTTGATAAAAAAAAAAGTCTCTCTCTCATTTTCTCAAAATACCTAATTTAAATAAACAAATATTCAATCTTTATGAGCCCAAATATTCAAATACAATATTTTGTGAAAATGCCCATCCCTACTATGTACCCATCCTCTGATGGCTACTTCCAGCAGGATAATGCACCATGTCACAAAGCTCGAATCATTCCAAATTGGTTTCTTGAACATGACAATGAGTTCACTGTACTAAAATGGCCCCCACAGTCACCAGATCTCAACCCAATAGAGGATCTTTGGGATGTGGCGGAACGGGAGCTTGGTGCCCTGGATGTGCATCCCACAAATCTCCATCAACTGCAAGATGCTATCCTATCAATATGGGCCAACATTTCTAAAGAATGCTTTCAGCACCTTGTTGAATCAATGCCACATAGAATTAAGGCAGTTCTGATGACGAAAGGGAGTCAAACACAGTATTCCAGTTATGGTGATGTTAATATAATAGTATGGTGTTTCTTATAATCCTTTAGGTGAGTGAGTGTATAGCACTACCAACGATTGTTATACTTTGTTCTCAAAATGTTAACGTTAACAGCATTTGCATTGTGTGACTGTGTATTTCAGCTGCTGTGAGAAAAGTCTAGAAATGACCCACTGAAGAACATGCTCTTCACGTGCGTTACTACTGGACTCTTTCTTTATGTAAAGGCCTGCTTGAATTTCCCGCGTAAATCCTCCATATCACTCAAATTATAACACATTAGAAAAAGCTTACCGTTGTGAATGGGGCTAAGTTTTGAATATTGGCTTGTGTAGGCTACTTGCTAAAAAAAAACATTTTGAACCAAAAAAAATAAAAATAAACGTATGGACTGTGGCTTTAAGTAACACAGCGACACCAGCAGTTACAATGGGAGGCTTGAACAATCAGCTTGGTGAAATTAAAGGTAATTTACATCTTCATTTCTGTGACAGAAGTGTTTAATGTGACATTAAGTGTAACTGGGACTTGGAAAAAAAACGAGTTTCCCTAATTTCAGAACACCACTGCATGCCACTGACTTTTGTGTTTTGCCTTTATGCTGTAACTTTCTTTTCACTCACACGAATTGGACGGTTTTTATTGTAATTGCATGCGTCTACGTTCATTGTACTGTAAACCTGTTATGCAGTCATGTCATAAGCATTTTCAGTTGTATTTGCATATTCTGCTGCAACTCTTTCGAATATTACGATTTGGACAAAGAGTCAGTTCTTGGTCAAAGGTGTGGTTAAGCTGTTGACACTGAATAGGAGATGTCCAAATAATCCACTCTTTCGAGGACCGCTCTGACTGATTTAGAAGGATTCGTAAACTAATCGTTTAGTCAGATTCGCTAACCGATTCATCAAGAACATCTGACTGAAGACTGGTTCACAGGTTGAACAGCGCAAACAGGTGCATAATCAAAATCTGTGCATATGAACCTTCAGCTTGAAGAGGACACTTGTATCTCTGAAGTCATGTCCAGTAATAGTGTAACTTATCTGTCGCATATTACAAACTGAGACTAAAGTAATATGCAACAGCAATGCGCAAAAACAGTTCGTCTGAATTCAAAATGCCATGGTCAAAAGAACAATAACGGCGTCAAAAAGTAAACAAGCTGTTTGACAACTCGCGGTCTATAAAAACAAACCATACTTAAGCGGACGGTGATTCTAACCGTCTACAACAGAAAACATTGGCGAGTTAAAAAGCAAAGGATCATATTAAAGTGTCCTTGATATTTAATGAAAATACGGGGATGTTTTTGTGGGTTAGGTGAGCTGAGCTAAGCTAACTGGCTAACCAGCGAAGTGTCACTAGTCTACAAGCGCGCTAAGCTGCCTCGCGCGAGCTAGCAACTGACAAGACCGTCATGCTACACGTTTCAGCAAAACACTTCCAGGATCAAAAAGTTCCTAAATGTTACGCAGTTACGGAGAAAACCATTTCATGCACGCGTTATGTCATACTTCATAGTGTATGGATCTAAATTCACTTTGGCAACACCAACCGAAACCAGGCCCCGAAATGCATACGCAATACTTCGCCTACACCAGAGCGGGTCATGAACTCATAAACACAGTTGTACAAGTGGGAGCACAAGGCGAAAACAAGCTCTCAAGAAGTCTTCAGTTTTACCGTTTTGGCGGCCTCTGCCCACGTCCTCCCCTTTTTCTTCTTCGGTTTTTCCCTCATGTCGGCGGTCGGTCGCGAAAAATCGACCAGGGTGCTATAGAAAGTGTTGGTGTTGCTTTAGTTACCGTGCAAGACCTGCCATCTCTGCCATATTGGGTTTTTACTGTAAGAGACAAATCATGTGACCCTCTGGGAAACGTCATCTACTGTACGATGACAGTTCAGGGGAAACCACCTACCTAGGGCTACTCTCTCTCTCTCTCTCTCTCTCTCTCTCTCTCTCTCTCTCTCTCTCTCTCTCTCTCTCTCTCTCTCTCTCTCTCTCTCTCTCAATTGTTTTCGCTTAACTTCAATCAGACACACACACACGCTTACACATAGTATCACTTTCAAGCGTTTACACCAATCAATTTACATTCGACGCATTTAGCAGATGCTATTTAGCCTATCATCATGAATTTACAACATGAGCTTTTCTTCCCATGCTATTACAGTGGTTAACAGATAGACTATATATATGTGGCAACAATATATATATATAAACAATAAATATATATCTATTTTTAAGTTAGCCTATATAAGCAGACGTTTCAAGCAAACATTTCACAAAAATTTGTTTGTGAATGTATGAATTAACAACATTATAAAACAACAGATTGGACACTAGTAGGCTAGCTATGTTTAAAATTAAAGGTGCCCGTTTTGTGAGCTATACAGTTTTACACATCAAAAAACATTTTTGAATGGGTATGTTAGCAGCACACATATTGAAAAAAAAGGACTCAATTCAACTTCAAAAATATTAGTCTTAAAAAAAACCTAACAAAAACATCTACGTTTGGAGGTTGCCCCCTGATGGACGGTGCCATGTTGACACCGACCAGCATAAAGCATGTGTGTATGTTCAATTATTTGAGGTTGATGTTGTAGAATATTTATTTATTAAGAGGAACCAAAATTAACGTAAAGAAAAGAGATATTATTTTTTATTATGACAAAAAAAAATAGAAAAGAGTCATGCTTTTATATTAAATCGTATAATATTACTTGGTAAGTTCCACATATAAATGGTCTGAAAGGATTCCCAATATCTCCCATTTCAAGGCTGACATGAAAATTTATTTCGAAACTTTACAAGGACTCTGAAACCGCAAAGCAACAAGAACTATGGACATTTACAAACAATTAAACTCCTCATCTTTGAGTACACATGTATACCCTTTTTGTTTGTTGTTTGTTATTATTATTCTTTTTTGTTATATTATGTTTTTATTATGGTTTCATGATCTTATGGAAATGTTCAAAGAATTATATGTGAAACATTTGTATATTCTGAAATGTTAAATTTATTTTTTGGAAATAAAAAATAAATAAATAATGCATAAACTTGTTGCAGTTTGATATTGCATTTTTCATGAATTAATTTTCATTCATTTGGCCTGGCTCTGTACTATTTTATGCCAGGTGGAGTGTATTCGATTTATAGCTGATAAAATGGTTAACAGATGAAAGATATATTTTTAAAAGTTAGCTTATGTATATAATTATAAAATTAATCTTAGACTTTACAAGGTATGTAGGCTATAATTTCTCTAAATACAAACTTGTGACATTTGTTTTTTTTAAAAGACATCACAGGCAGATGTTGAAGCAAACATTTCACAAAAATTAGTTTGTGAGGGTATGAATTATTAACAGATACACTGTTCAATAGATGAGAGGAAAACCTATTTGTACACTTTCTAGCTTAAAAAGAAAAGTGCACTTTTTGTGAGCTTAAAGGTTTTACACATTAAAAATACATTTTAAAAATAGGTATGTTAGCAGTACACATATTGAAAAATATAAAGACTCAACTCATTCGTCTTCAAATAATAAAAAAGAAAATTCTACAAATAATTTAAAAAAAAAATCTCCATGGTGCAGGTCTCCCCTGATGTGCGTTGCCATATTGACACAATTAGCCATGTTAAGCTAGCCTAATAATCGAGTGGCTTGTCAGGCTAATGTTAAGCGTTTTAATAAAGAAAAAAACCTGTTGCAGTTCTGATATTGTTCATTTCCTTTCACCTGTATGCAGGGACACTATCTGAAAGTGACTAAAATATTCCTGGGACTTGTTAGTAATCATACATTTGCAAATATAAATATAAACATATCTATGAAAAGTGAAATTTGTTTTTAGAAGAGGTTTAGCATTTGTTTAGAGATGCTATTTGGTTTAATATTTTGTTTTAATACTATTAAAATCTTAATTGTTTTAATGTAAGATTGCCAACCTATTTTTTTTCTGTTGCATCTCTAAGAAAATGAATACCAAGGTCAGTTTTCATTTCATGTTTACCTTAAGTGTACAAATAATATCTAAGTATGTGTGACAAAGGTTAAAGCTTGCCTAGTCCAAATTTGCTATTAACCCCCCAAAGCTCTGAAGCTAATGGGTATGTAATATACAATAATTTGAGCCATAGTATAATGGCATTCTTAAAAAAAAAACCTTTTGTGCTTTTATTTCTTTTACATCATGTGGAGTCATGGTTTGATATTCAGGATTGTACAGTTCAGTATTGCATTTCTGATTTCTGTATGTCTTCATACCATAAAACCTCAGCTACTCCTAAGCAAGAGTAATCTAAACTTGTTTTGTGGTAAGTATTGCGAGATTTGTTTATGATACATTTATTGTTTGCATTTCTGTTCAATGACATCACAAGCTTAAAGAGGATACACTAGCTTTTTTCAAGTATACAGGAGACAATTGTGCTTAAAATTACTAAGCTTTGATGTAAAAAGTAAATAAATAAATAAAAACATGAAAGGGATAGTTTACCCAAAAATGAAAATTCTTTCATTAATTGCTTACCTTGATGTTGTTCCAAACCTGTAAGACTTTTATTCATCTTCAGAACACAAATGAAATCTGTTTAATGAAATCTGAGAGATTTCTGTCTCTCCTTGACAGCTATGTAATTACCATTTTAAAGCCCCACAAAGAAAGTAAAGGCATCATTAAAGTAATCCATGTGACTACAGTGGTTTAACCTTAATTTTATGAAGCGACGCAAGTGTTTTGTTTGTGGGGAAAAAAATCATTTTTGGGTGAACTAACACTTTAAGATAATGAAACAGACAAATGTCATTGATTAAAGCTCATGAAAACAGTGCAAATAATAATTAAGTGCTTTCTATGCGTTCTATGCATGTAGGTGCCTGAGATACACTGTACAGGCTCATGGTTGGTAGGTTGCCGCACAAGCTCCCATTACTGCGGCTGGGCATTGGGACCCAGAGGCCACAGGGCTGGCTGATGAAGAAGCAGATTGACTTGGCCCTTGGTACCTTGAGGAGAAAGAAAAAAGTAAGGTTTCAATACAGACAATTCCTTTCAGCTTTCTGTGTGGCAGCTGCATAATGTATGATATGCAGGGTACTCACCACGATCTAGCTTTCATGACCCGTGATGCAGTCGACTTCTTTCTATAATGGACAAAGTCACGAATCAAGTCTTGGGTTCTTATATCTGACCTCTGAAGATCCAATGGCACCATGGTGGGTGGAGAAATGTCCAGCTCCAGAAGCATGATGTTCTCAGCCTGTGCCAACAGCATATTTGTTAGTCAAATGAATATCGATAGTTTTTTTTAATCGATCAAAAGTGACATCAAAGACATTTATCATGGTACAAATTAGTTCTATTTTAAAATAAATGCTGTTCTTTTTAACTTTCTATTCATTAAAGAATTCTGACAACAATCCACAAAAATGAGCTGTTTTCATACACAGCTCATACACAACATAATATTAAGAAATGTTTTGAGCAGCAAATCATCATATTAGAATTATTTCTGAAGGATTATGTGAAGTAAAAATTCAGCTTTGGAATTACATAAATAATAACTAGAAAACTATTATTTTAAATTGCAATAACATTTTACAATATTACTGTTTTTACTGTGTATATTTTAATCATGTATATGCAGACTTGTTGAGCATAAGAATAACATTAAAAACTTGTTGATTCTAAACCTTTGAAAAATGCACTAAAAATATTATTATTATAAATAAATAAATGCTAATACACTGGGAAAAAAAAGGAAAACACCCATTGTCCAATTTACGTAATCTTATTATTTGCGATCTACGCAACAAAATTGTGTTTCTCTTCTAAATGTGATTTCTTTGCTTTAGATTAATGTAATTCTCTTAAATGTGCAATCTACTAGATTACATTATTTGGGGTTAATGTGAACTAATTAAGTACTTGAACATGATTTTTGCTGAAACTGTAGTTCCCAGCATGCGGCAGCAAATCTAATATCTGCCGCGAGTGTCGTCTAGCAACTCTCAATACAGTTCTGAGCTGTAAAAACCAAACTCTGGTCAGGCCAATCACATCATGTATAGAGTCGGTGGTGACGGTTGGCAGGGCTTAACATAATGACGGGCGAGTTGCGTTTGCGTGCTTCTAGTAAACACAGAGGCTGGCGAACGGTGGTCTTTCGAATACGCTTTGACCGCGACTCTGGAAGACTTGGAGTTCAGCTTTTCTCTGAGAAAAGAACAAAGAACGGCACTGAAGTCATTCTTAAGAGGAGAAGATGTGTTCGGAGTTTGGCCGACCGGATACAGCGAATGTTTAATCTGTCAAGAGCGCCGATTCAATTTATTACCTTTTTTACGCCACTAAAAATTACCTTATTCCATGATGTTGTTATGTGAACAAATTATGTTTGTGTAACTTAATTGATTTATGTGGAACTGATGTACATGATTAAATCATGTAAAGCCAACACACTTTTTTTTCAGTGTATGATTGAAAGTTGAAAAATTAATTGATCTCTGTATACCAACCCTGTATCTAGAAGGAGACCCGGTTGCCACGGCAACTTGAGCGTATTGACTAATTGGTCTCTTGTGTCCCACCACAGAAGTTGGTCTTCGTCGAACGAGAGGGGAGTTACTGGAAAATGAGAGAAAATGCATAGCGTCGCATAGCATACAGCATCCTTGTGGTCCTGTAATATGTGAAACAATGTTGTTCTTTCACTTACTTTTCTGAAGGGAGAAGAGGTAAAACTTTCCACTGGTCTTCCTCGCTATCAAAGTGGAGACGATTTATGATCTTATTCTTTTCCTCTGGGGGAATGAAGTTCTCAATGATCAGATTTCTGGTAAAAAATACAAAGGGACAAGTGACACAATCGAAACCATCACTGCATGGAGAGGAGCTTTGCCTTTTTATAGTTTGTTTCAGGATAAAACTGTGAGGACAGGCGGGACATACTTGAATTTCATCTCTCTTGTCAGCTCATTCATTGTCTGCTCCAGTTCCTGCCTCATTGTGACATGTTCATTGATGATATCGCCAATCTCAGACCTCACCAACTGCAGCTTACTGTAAAACTGAGAGGAGCAACCAATGCAGAGTTCACTGGGGTGAAAGGAAGACATTATCTCTAAGCCCTAAAATATAAGACATACAGTAGATGCTGTAATATACTAAACATATATTTTTTTTCAATGTACTGAACTGCTGTGCTTACGAGCATCAAATATAGCCATTTCATGCAATGAACAGTGAGCTTTAAAATGCTAATGTGAAAAAAAGACTGATAAAACACAAGCAATCTAAAGAAGTAGCCTATGTGATGCCTGTTAACTGTTGAATGATAACTTTTAAACCTTTAGAGACAGACCTACTGTGAGCTACAAGATTGTTAATCAATGGTATTTGCTTCTTCTGAAGCCGTCAACATGCATTATTTCAGATTATTTTTCTAAATAACTGTTTAACAGTGGAATTCCTAGTGAAAAACTACATTTCCCAAGATTCTGTACAGAAATTACACCAGAGTTGAAAAAGCAACAGTGCCAAAATAGCAAAATAGCTCTTTAGCTCCTCCCACTCCCACGAAGTCCTGTGAATGACATAATCGAGTCTATAAACCTCCTACACTCTTAAAATACTGAAATGTTTGTGTATGGGTATATGTAGGGGTATATGTATACCCATAGATGTATATATATATATATATATATATATATATATATATATATATATATATATATATATATATATATATATATATATATATATATATATATATATATATATATATATATATATATATATATATATATATATATATATGGGTATATGTATAATCAACATAAATGTGTAGGTTTATATTTCCCCATTGTTTTTACATGATAATGGCAATTAGCCCATGATTTACCCAGCTTAAAATCATCCTAGGCGTACATGACATCCTACTTTCAGACAAATACAACCAGAGTTATATTAAAAATATGTCTTGGCTCTTTCAAGCTTTATAATGGTAGTGAATGGCAGCCCAAAATTTGAGTACCAAAAAAGTGTATCCATCTATTATAAAAGTAATCCGCACGGCTCCGAAGGGTTAAAGGGATAGTTCACCCAAAAATGAAAATTCTTTACTTACTCTCAAGTTGTTCCAAACCTATATGAGTTTCTCTCTTCTGCTGAACACAAAATATGATATTTTGAAGAATGTTTGTAACAAAGCAGAGAGAACAAATATAGACTACCATAGTAGGGGGAAAAAATACTGCGATAGTGAATGGTTGTTCTCTCTACAAACATTCTTCAAAATATATATTTTTTGTGTTCAGCAGAACAAAGAAACTAATACAGGTTTGGAACAACTTAGAGGTGAGTAAATGATGAGATAATTTAGATTTTTGGGTGAACTATCCTTTTAATAAAAGGCATGAAATATCTAGCTTACGGCAGACCGCCTTCTGTATTCAACTTATAAAGAAAGTGTAGCGCCCGACGTCATTGTTGCACCAGTTATGCTTTTTTCGTAAGTTCAATACGGAAGGAAGGCGGTCAATGAAGTTGATGTTTTTTTTTTAACAAGTTTTTGGCTGATACCTGAAATAAGGTCTGTGACATATGCTCAAGATATATTTTCATGTTTTGTTCTATGACATAAAACACATCAGTATTTTGTCTGTTTACAGTTAAGTTATCATTTTAGAAAGATATTTGACTGCACATTGCCGTAACCGCCTAATTAGAATTGAGTATTCATTACAAGTCTAAACTAGTCTATCATATAATGCACTAGACTTAGACTACAATGTTAATATTTTTTCCATTTTAAATGCAGTGAGGAGATGAGCTGTGACCTTACACACCTTTCTAAGTTTCTTAGTCTTAAATTCCACCTCTTGCTGTAGAGTGGAGAACGTCTCTTTCAGTTCAATCGTCTCTTCATCTTGTTCAAACATCAGCTGCTGCATATCTCGTTCCTTTCTATCCTAGAAGGATTTATCACACGGAGAAGAGATTCTAATCCTTAAAGTGTACAATACATAGTCATATAAATAATTTAAATAGTTGTCTACTTTTGTACTACAGTTACCTGTTCAGCAATCTCCTGCCTCTTCAGTTCCAGCATTTTCTGCTGTTCATTAGTGTGGTCAATGATGTTTTTCCCTCCAACCAGAAGCTTACTTTCCATAGCCTACAAAAAACATGGCACACAGTATTTGATTGATGTGATTTATGAATAATGCTGTATAACGTGCCTGAAAAGTGGTTTGGAAATAACTAACCTTGTATTTTTCAATCATAATTTCCATAGCTTGTTGCTCTTTCAGCAACTCTTCCACAGTCTTTGCTTTCTTGTCTACCATGCCAAGTTTCCTGCTAATATCTGGCTTGTAATTGGCAGAGGTCTTGGCCATCTGCTGCTTCCACCAATATTCCTCCACAGTCTCCTCCTGAACCGTCTCAACGACCCCCACCTCGCCTCCTCTCGGAGTTTCCACCTCTCCGCTACTCATACTCCTCGTCATCCTCATACTATTTCTCCTCTTTCTCCTCCGTTCTTTTGCCAGCATCCCTCGTTCCTCGAGCTGCGCCTTGAGGCGGGCTATTTCCTCTTGGAACTCACGGAGAAGGGCGTCTTTGGGGTCCTCGTTGATCTTTGGCTTGTTTCTGATGTTCTTTGCTCTGTTGGCATACCTCAGTGTGGTGAGAGTCTCATCGTAGTGACACGAAGCTGGTCCAATGGTGGCCACCATAACGGTTTTTGAGTTGCCTCCGAGGGAGTCCTGTAACAGCCGGGTGAGTTTGGAATCCCGATAGGGAACGTGGGTGCTCTTCTCATCCACCAAAGCCGAAATAACGTTTCCAAGAGCGGAAAGAGACAAGTTAATCTTTGTAGCCTCTTTAAACCTTCGTCCGTGCACACCTGTTTTGCTTTGCCTCTCACTGCCGGCAAGGTCCACCATGTTTAACTTTCCGACACGAATGTGGTCCTCACCGTCAGGGCCCATTTCGCTGCATTCAATGGTTATGACAAATATCGCATGAGATCTGGAGCTACGCTCATTCATTTTGGTGAATCCGACAGATCTTGATTGGTTCCCTAGGTTCATGACATGTTCAATCTCCTTTATGTTCTTAGTCACCACAGATGAGAGATCTTTGACATAGACGCCCAATTCTGGATTTTCCTTGATCTCCAGTTTTTTGTTGTTGTCCTTACAGAGGAGGTCTCGTATCTCTTCTTGATATATTTCGAAGTAAGACACTCTAACCAGATACTGTTGGTTCTGAGATCTAGATATATGAGTGAAAATGTGCTGAAATGAATTTGGTATGACTCCCCTCGTCTCAGGGTTTGTGGGCACACCTTCCATTGTATATGTTTTGCCAGTGCCAGTTTGCCCATAAGCAAAAATAGTTCCGTTGAACCCGAGCAAAACAGAGTCAATAAGAGGTTTGCATGCACAGTCATACAAGTCGTTTTGTTTTGAACCCGCGTCATAGACAGCATCAAACGTGAATGTTTTTACAAGGCTCCCGGATGATTTGGGATTACGCACGCTCACCTGCCCCAGTCTCACATCTACTTCAACAATTCTTTCTCGATTCATCGCCTCTTCCTTCTTGTTTAAAGGGCGGCACCGCACCACCACCTTGACCGCCTCTGATTTTTTACCAATCGACATGGAGCGTGGTCGCAGTAGGCTATTATTTCTCCTCATCATTTTTATGATCAAGCCTTTACGTCTTTGATAATCTGCTATGTTATAATATGTGCATGCAAGAAACGATGAAATAAAATACGCACATTTACACGCAGGCTACACATGCGCTTCTGAAAGCAGCAAATGTATGTCCGTCATATGAAAAAGGAGAGCGCACATCATCATCTTGGTCCAACGCCATCATCACATTTCGCTCCATGCATCGTGCCTCGCGCATCTCCTGCTCTGGCTGCACACGCCCTGCTCCTCACAGACAATAGGCAGAGCGCGCTCACAGGCTTCGTGCTGCTGATAGGTAGAATAGCATGTTTCTGTCTGCGTGAGGGGTGACGCATACGGTGTGGGTGATAATCGTTCAGTGATAAAATTACTGGTGTGTGGTGATTAAGTTATTAAAAGTCAGTAGCCTATAATAGAGCACAATCATTGTATCAAATCTGCAATAATTAGGTTATTTGACTAATAGCCTTCATGATTGTTTGAGAGACGGCAAACCCCTTAATAGCTGAAAAACATCATTTACAAGAATAAGACTAATACAATGTTTTACGGGAAATATGACGTCTATGAACTTTATGAATACAAAGAAGAAGACAATAGGCCTACAAGAATTACATGATTGCTTTTTTTGTGAGTGCATACCGTGTCCATCCGTATAATGCATAATGTATCTAGTCTAATGTTAATATTTCAACATAGGTATTCAGTTGCTATACCTTATTTGATCGTGTGAGTGTGTGTGGGGGGGGGAATGTTTTTGTGACATATGAGGACACACATGTGTATATGACATAGGTATTACAAGGAGAGGGTGGTGAAATATGAGGACATTGACCATGTCCTCACTTTTCAAAATGCTTATAAATCATACAGGATGAGGTTTTTTTAGAACGTAAAAATGCAGAATGTTTCCTGTGATGGGTAGGTTTAGGGGCAGGGGCAGTGTAGGGGGATAGAAAATACGGTTTGTACAGTAGCCTACTATAAAACCCATTATGCCTATGGAATCTCCCCATATGTCACAAAAACAAATCTGTGTGTGTGTGTGTGTGTGTGTGTGTGTGTGTGTGTGTGTGTGTGTGTGTGTGTGTGTGTGTGTGTGTGTGTGTGTGTGTGTGTGTGTGTGTTTGTGTGTTCATGTTTTTCAAGCTTAAATCTTATACATCTGTGCAGCATCTGTGATTGAACATTTTACAGTTCCTTCTGTATGGCCTATGTAATTCAATTATATAATGTTACTGTTTCACCCTTCACCTAAAATGTATAGACATCTGACATTATATAGTGTGTGTGTGTGTGTGTGTGTGTGTGTGTGTGTGTGTGTGTGTGTGTGTGTGTGTGTGTGTGTGTGTGTGTGTGTGTGTGTGTGTGTGTGTGCGTGTGCGTGCCCTTGTTTATATCACATTGTGGGGACATATATCACATTGTTATATCACCTTTTTTTGAGAAGGTAAAAATGTTTCCTTTGATGGGTAGGGGCAGGGGTAGTAGGGGGATATAATGTACAGTTTGTATGGTATAAAAATACAAATGTGTGTGTGTGTGTGTGTGTGTGTGTGTGTGTGTGTGTGTGTGTGTGTGTGTGTGTGTGTGTGTGTGTGTGTGTGTGTGTGTGTGTGTGTGTGTGTGTGTGTGTGAGCCTGTTTATGTGGTTTATGAGGACACAAATTTGTATAACTATGGGTATTACACTGGTATTACACTATAAAGGTGGTTTATGAGGACATATCAAATGTCCTCATAATTCAAATGGCCTTAAAAACATACTAAATGATGTTTTTTTTAGAAAGTAAAAATGCAGAATGTTTCCTGTGATGGGTAGGTTTAGGGGCAGGGGGATAGAAAATACGGTTTGTACAGTATAAAAACCATTACGCCTATGGAGAGTCCCTGTAAACCACATAGACCAACATGGAGGTGGACCATGTTTAAAAAAAATCTAATGAAAAATGGCTAGCCTAATTAAAAAATATTATTCGCTTTTTATTCCTTTTTTATATATATATATATATTTTTTTAATGAATTTCCTTATACAGCACAAGCCTACCTCTGTGTCCCCAAGTAAATCTGAATATATAGGCTATTTAATGGTATTTTTATTGCAAAATAGTGCAGTGTCAGGATTACAATAATTAAGTTTACGGATAATATTTCTTTATTGCTAGTTTAACTAATCTATGCACACATTGGAGTAATTTCATACTTCTGCATACTTTATTCATTTGCACGGATTGGTATGATTTACATTGTTTAAAAGACTGCAGAATGTGCTCTCACTGACCATGTGACTCACTCCAGCATACAGTGATATTCGGCCAATGGGGACGCAGGGGACTGTCCCCTCTCAGACCGTGTGGAGAAGTTTACCGGTCCGGGTGCAAAGTCTCAAGTTTCGTATAACTTGTTCGGGTGATTCAGGGGCGTCTTTTATTCCATCCTCAGTCTATGGCGGCCGGTGTTTCTCTCTCATAAGTATGAATGAAAGTTTCGCTGCGCTAAATTTTTTGGTGCGTCGCGCAACTGATAATTCGTGAGTTGCCAATAGCAACAGCGTTTACGCGTTTATTTTTAATATAATCTCTTGTTTATGACAAACGTTCATGTCTTAACCCGTTGTGTCAGGACATGTAAGTTAGTGGAAAATAGCCTAGCCTACTAATCGTGAAATTAATTATTTGTATTTGCCTTTGAAGACAAATATGGGTTTGGGACAGAACCGGGTGCGTTTGCTGTGTATGCTTTCTTTAACGCTTGTGTTTTTCATTGTTGAAGTTGTGGTAAGCAGGATAACAGCATCTCTCGCAATGTTGTCAGACTCTTTTCATATGCTGTCGGATGTAATTGCCTTGATAGTGGCTCTGATTGCCGTGAGTTTCGCGGAGACAGCTCGAGCCACAAGTAAAAACACGTATGGATGGATCCGCGCAGAAGTGATGGGAGCTTTAGTGAACGCCGTGTTTTTGACGGCCCTCTGCTTCACGATTCTCTTAGAAGCCGTCGAGCGCTGCACACTGCCTCATGAGATTGAGAATCCACGCGTGGTCATTTGGGTTGGCGTTGCTGGTCTCCTGGTGAATGTACTTGGTCTTTTTCTGTTCCACGGACACGCAGGGTTTGGAGGGCACGGGCACTCTCATGGTGGTCACTCTCTTCGGGGACACGGACACTCTCATGGTGGTCACTCTCTTCGGGGACACGGACACTCTCATGGTGGTCACTCTCTTCGGGGACACGGACACTCTCATGGTGGTCACTCTCTTCGGGGACACGGACACTCTCATGGTCACAACACAAAAAGCAAAGATTATGAAAAACCAAAAGCACATGAAGAAGTACACAATCTAATAAACAGCAAAAGCTCTCAAGGAGATCAAACTTCTGAGCTGAAATCAGGTAGGCCTGTTTTAAAGGCTAAGTATTAATATTTTTTAAAGGCTAAGTATTAAATATAGTCTATGCTTTTTATAATTGTACTTTTCAGCCAAAAAAAGTTGCTGTTTGAATTTAAATAGCCAAATGCTATGACTGGATCATTATTGCAGTGATTATGTTTCTATCATATTAGCCTATATGTTTAGCAACAGTTCTTCTAACCCTAGTTGATGGAGTGTATTGCTTTTCATTTCATAAACAACCACGTAAGACGTTATGGCCATATTCCAGGATGACAATATCTAGATTAATCAGACTCAAACTGAAAGAATGGTTGCGAGGGAGCATAAAAAATCATTTTCGCACATAAATTGGCACCTCTGACTCTTGCATTGATAATACAAGATCTGGACCAAAAATCGATGTAGGCTACCTCTTGATGGAAATAAATGTTGTGATGTTACATTTTTGGTCAAGATCTTCTAGTGACAGCGAATTTTATATAACACATACATATAAATTCAGGGTTCTCACAGTCTTGGAAAATCTGGAAATATTGGGGAATTTTAAAATTATTATTTGAATTGAGAAAATAAACAAAACAACAGGATTTCCAGAGTCCTGGAAAATCTTTAAATATGAAAAGTATGATAAGAAGAGTTATCAAAATTGACAATATGATAGTAGTGCTGTGATTTTTTAAAATCTTGATCAATCACATCCATTTTATCAAGATAAAAGTTTGTGTTTACATTATGTGTGTGTATATATAATTTATCTTATTTAATTTATTCAAATTTTCTTTTCTTTTTAAATATATTGGTGTGTGTGTTTATATACATAATAATTTTACACAGTACACACATACTATATAAACAAGCACAAACTTTTATTTTGGATTAAGCACGATTCATTTTTCCCCAGCAGTAGTCAACATACATTTGTGTAGATAGTTTTGTAGTTATTCCGTTAGCCCTGATTTAAAAGCCATGGAATTTTCTATAGTGAATATTGTTTTTGTAGTTGTTGCCTCTTTTGAGTGCAATTTCTTTAAAATTATTATTATTATTATTTAAAAAAAAGAAATGTATTGTTCAGAAATGATGAGAACCATACATTATAGCTTTGCTTAATTTTTCAGCCACGTCTTTTTATGCATATAACAAAAGGGAAAGCGTATAATTGAAAAAAATAATTTCTTCATCTTTATTTTTATACTCACCTTTCATGCATACTTCCTTTTTTAGACCACCTAAACATCAGAATCACTGCCAACAGCTCGTTGGAGGACCTGGATCACAGTTCTGAGTCGGCCTCCCAGCTGAACATGCGTGGAGTGTTCCTGCACGTGCTTGGTGATGCATTAGGTTCTGTCATTGTGGTAGTCAACGCCTTGATTTTCACTTTTGTGTGGACGCCATGCCACAGTGACGAACTCTGTTCCAACCCCTGCCGTAGCATCCACTTGATTGAACACCAACATGTTAATACCACAGTCCTGAGCATATCCAAACTGCACGACAGGACCCCAAGAACAGTCTCTGTAGCCGGGCCATGCTGGGTGCTTTATCTGGACCCAACGTTGTGTCTAATAATGGTGTGTATTTTGCTCTACACAACTTTCCCTCTCCTAAAGGAGTCGGCTCTGATCCTCCTACAAACAGTACCCAAACAGATCGATATGCACAAGCTGAATGGGAAATTAAGGAGCCTGGATGGTGTTATAGCCGTTCATGAACTGCATATCTGGCAGCTGGCTGGGTCTCGCATTATTGCAACTGCTCACATCAAATGCGCAGATCCAGCTACTTACATGGACATAGCCAAACGCATTAAAGATATTTTCCATGATGAAGACATCCATGCTACTACTGTTCAGCCAGAGTTTTCTTCCGTTCCTGAAGGATCTGGTGACTCCCGGTGTGAGCTTTCCTGTCAAAGTCAGTGCAAACCCAAACTATGTTGTAATCCGACCAAAAGGGCTAAGCCAGAGTCGGAGTTGGCCAAGATCAAAGAAAAGACCTGCAGGCATGCAGTAGGATGGGCTGAACAGAGGGAAGTGGAGGAAACTGTACAAACAGAGATGGAATCATCAGTTTAGGTCAAGAAGGACATTATACTGCATGAGTTGCACATGCTCAGCTGATTGCAGGAAATGTGTGAAATTAGGGCAATTGTCTGGATTATTTCAAATCTTCTTATTGCAGAAGTATGTCTCTGAGAGTTGGGTTTGTTGAACCCAACAACATTAGATTTTATGCTGTGTTCTTTATATAAACCTGATATGTAAAACAACTCAATTCAATTTTACTCATATTATGTTTGTTGGTCCTTATTGATGACTAGATATAGATAGATATTAAAGGATATGTATGTACAAATAAAGATATTGATGCATAATAATTGCAGATATTTATTTTTCGTAAATATAGTATATTCAATCAATCTATAAATTATATCATGCACTTTTGCCAACCAATGGTGGCGTACTGTAGTGTCCAGAAGTGATGTCTGGAGAGGATTGGTTTGGGCATTTGTACCTACATGTTTGATTATTACACCATCAAAAAGGAAAATTTATGTGCAAATATTTTAAATATGAGTGTAAAACAAAATACTAAACTTGGTTAAGATAATTATCTAAATTATTTGTCACAAAAGGGGGGAAACTACAGATGTTTTTATAATAAAAAAAATCTATGCATAGAAAAACAAAAAGATCACAGGAAAAAGCACAACATAATCAGTAATTATTAATATTTAGTTTTAATGTGTTCGTAATTTCTTTGTATGACAGCCTGGCTAAAAATTAAGACTTATTTGGCATGTTTCATTTTAAAATAACACAGTTGACTTCAAGCGCAACTATGCAGTATTCTTACAAAACTTTTAACATATTTTTTTATAAACTGAGTAAAAATTTAAGACGCCATTTTTTTCTAGGCCCAACATCACTGTTGGCTACTAGTGTACATGTTTCAATTGACAATAAAATATTCAAGTTAGATTTTAATCTTTATATTGTGGCATTGTAAACTTTTTGAAAAATGTTTTTGGATTATAAAAAATAAAATACATGAATATTATAGGATACATGAATTTGCCATGCTGCAAAAGAAACCTAATATTCTTATATACCTAATATCTATAATATTTGGTTGATGAGTCGTGCATGTTGTAAAGTCATCATGAAATGTATGTCATTTCTTCCCTATGACATTTAAATTTGTATCCAAGTAATCGAACAAGAAAAAAATATGGCGGAACTTGATTTTGTCAGGAATTGATTGGATGGTTGGATGGTTGTGGTTTGCTATTGGTCGATCTGATGTGAGTGACAGGTTGCTCATGCCCTCACGCCAGTAAACGCCATCAGAGAAGAGATTTTGCTGCAAGTTATTTTTATTAAAGATTACAAGGGCACTTGAATTAAAGAAACAGCCAGTGTTCACAGATACAACATTTTTAATAAACACTGCAATATTCCATAAAAAATAAGAATGATCAATTTTGATTTCATGGTGACTTTAAGCAAATGCAGCAGTCAGTGGTGTCCTCTCACACAAAATGGCAGCTTATTCCTTGCACAGCTGTAAAAACAAATCATGTCTTGAATGGACCTTGGAACCAACTACACTCGCATATGAGCACACAATCACAGTGATAAGTATTTAGTGTCTAGGTTGAATTCTTTAAATAGATTTCTACTCTTATGTGCCCATATGGAGGATCAGTGGATGTTTGTTGTGAAACAACAGTACTGGGATAAGGGGTGGGGGGCACTTAATGAGGGCAGTGTGACGCAATCAGTAAAGCAGTGTATGGAGCCCTGTTTCAAAACAATAGAGAATGGTTCTTATTCAGTCATTGCACAGTCTTCAAATCAATTCTCTATAGGATAAGAGACCTGATGTGTGTCTACTATTGTAACAATTAATAATTGATTGACCGTTATTCAGCAATCGCGGTTTTGTGCTTTTTGTATTGCTGTTAATCCTTAAGGAATTTTTGTTTGCTTTTTAACTAGGTTAAATGGGGAAAAGTTCACTTAAACCACTTGACTGTTGAACTGAAAGCATGATGAAGGAGCTGGGGATGACAGAGCTTATCATGTGAGAACGGTCCCGAGTTCAGATAGAACGTACAGGCAAAATACAAGCCTTACAATGAGACCACTGTAACACACAAGAACAAAATAAGAAAATCTACCAGAACTTAGTTCAGTAATGTTTCATAATTTATATTACTTCCCAGTTATCAGACAACATACCAGCTATATTAGTAATATTTTGGCTATCTGATGACTTATTGTCAACTTACAGGGGTTGGATGATGAAACTGAAACAATAATTTATTATAAGTACAGCATCAGTTCGTTCAGTAAAAAATAGAAGTCCTTAACAATGACCAGGGGGATTTTGAGCCATTTATATTCCAGAACAATGGCCAGGTCGATGCTGGTGAAGGAAAACGTTTGCTGACTTGCTCCTCCAAAATAGCCCAAAGTGGCTCAAAAATATTTAGATCTGGTGACTATACCCGGCTAGAAATTTTACGTTCCTAGAATATTCTCAGAATTTCCCCGCTGGTCTCAAGGACTTTGCCTAAAAATGTTCCTGATGCAGTCATGATGTGGAGTTCTTTAAAGGGTTTGGGACGTTATTTGGCAGAACTTTATGGAATATTCAGGATGTTCTTGGAGCGTTTAGGCAACCACATTTTATTTGGACATTTGATGTTCCCAGAACTTTCTTAGAACGTCCCCGTTGGTTGCTATGACCATAGAATTACCAACTGACTTAACTGGAACATCCCCCATAAAGGAACCTTGAACTGCAGCACTTCTATAACCAAAAGAGGATGTAGGAACATCCTTAATGTTCTATAAAGATTCGGGATATTCGTCACCTTTAGAACACTTTTAGGGAACCGGGCAAGGTCGTACACTGTAAAAAAAAAAAAAAAAAAATGTATTTAAAAAAAAAAGTTAGCTGGTTGCCTTAAAATTTTGAATTCATTGAAATTAAAATTTTAATTTAATACAATGAACATTTTTGAGAATTGACAACCTTTATTCAAATATTATTAAAAGATTTTGTAAGCATAATGGGTAATTGTGTTTGTTTTATTTGTGATGACGCAGTGAAACATGCCAAATTGTGCTATTTTTATGATTTATCACATTTTTATGTGGTTCAGATGCAATAATATTTTGAGTTTCTAATTATTAAACCAATTTCCTTCATTGTATCAACATAATTTTTTAATTTCAGTAAACTCTAAATTTTAAGGCGACCAGGTTGCTTACTTTTTAAAGTAAACAAACAATTTTTATTTTTTTTATTTTTTTTACAGTGTAGGTATGTCGCCTTCACCTTCCACTTTAAGTCTTGTTGTATTGTTGCATTATTATGCTGATACACGGCACCTCATTCAGGGTAATGTTTGAATTAGGTGCACATGATCCTCCAGAATGGTTCAGTAGTCCATGGTAGAGAATGTCATGATACTGCAGCCCAAACAATCACTGATCTACTCCTGTGCTTCACTCTGGGCAGCAACAGATTTGTGGGGCTTCTTCACTTCGTAACTCCCAAAGATGTGGGAAAGACATGAAGGTGGACTCATCAGAGAACAATACGTTTCACATTGTCCACAGCCCAAGATTGGCACCAATGAAACCAATATTGGCATATTGGTCTCTTTAGAAAACGTTGATAACCCACTTATATATGGATTCGTTTTACAATCTCTTTATTAACTTTTTGAAGCGTCAAAGTGGTAGTTGCGTAGCTGTCAACGGAGGGACAGAAATCTCTCAGATTTCATCAAAAATATCTACATTTGTGATCTGAAGATGAACGAAAGTCTTACGGGTTTGGAACGACATGAGGGTGAATAACACAGAATTTAAATGTTTGGTTGAACTAACGGTACTAACCCTTTAATGCAAACTTACAGATCATTTTATTGCGTGTTTGCCATCTTGTGGATGCAGGTCACATTGCAGGTTTGTAATAAGTGATATTTACAGAATTGCAACTGATTGCACATGCACAGTTAATTTATTTGACGTAAAATAATATAGAAGTTAACTGAAATAAATAAGATATAAAAAACTTAAACTTATTTCAGCTAGTTTATTTAACTTGATGTAGGCTAGCCTACTTAAATAACTAAACTAAAATAATAACATAATAAAATTAAAGACATTTTATTTCAGCTAGTTTATTTAACTTGATGTAGGCTAGCCTACTTAAATAACTAAAAAAAAAAAAATGATAACATAATAAAATTTATGAATTTTTTATTTCAGCTAGTTGCCAAGGTAGCATTTCTTATTTTTATTTATTTTAACATGATGCACTCAAATAACTAAAATTGAATGAAAAGGAAATAAAATTAAATGAAAATATCTTCTACTTTAGAAATATATATATGTATAAGTTATTATATATATATATATATATATATATATATATATATATATATATATATATATAAACACACACACACACACATATATATATATATATATATATATATATATATATATTTTTTTTTTTTTTTTAATTTTTTAACTTATAACTTTTAAAATTCTATTCATCCCATTTGTTGCTGTTGAATTTTCTGATCCAATCACGCGTCCGTATATAATTAGCCTAAATATAATTTGTGTAGGCTAATTAATAAAAAATACATTTTTCTTTTTTTTCTCCAAAAGTCTTCTGTTTATTTAAAGATCTGCTTAGGTTTAACAGAAAAACAATACAAAGAAAGGTTCAAAGGTAGCACATTGAAAATCAATCACCCCCACCCCCAATTTAAACCCACAAAAAATAAAATAAATAAATAAACAATATAATGAATAATTTCCTGCAGTAGTCTTAGTATTATAGAGTTGGTGGCTTGGTAGTGTTTAGCAGGTCTCTGACAATATAGAGAAATACGGTACCTCCTCCTCCGTCTTCCGCCTGCTGTCATTACACACATTGACCTCCAAACATGGCCGGCGTACGAGCCCTCGGTTCCCTCTCCAGACTCACAACCAGACGATATACCCTGTTTCCAGGTACTTCACACTTCTACAACCCTTCCTTAAGTTACTCCACATCCCTAATGTATTTCGCTTTGACACTCGCGTAAATAAACTAGGCTACTTTGGAGAGTCACCTCAGTCACACTTCAATGAAGTAGCTTAGCTCAACTGCTAATTAACTCAAGGTCTAGTGATCAATGTTTTGTGACCGTTTTAAGTTTCATGCGCGTGGAGTTTACATTACGGCACATGCAACGAAACGCGCACCATTGCCTGTTTTACCATTTAATTTAATTAGCAGTTGAGTAAAAGCAGTGGCATGTTATTGGTTGTTCCCGTTCAATTCAGACGGCTATTGCTGGGCATGATCTCTTAATCTAATGCATGAAGGAAACTTTTTAATACATATTTAGATTTTAGAAGAATGTAACGTTTTTAATATGCGCTAACGAAACATTGTTGCGCAAACTAGTTTAATCAAGGTTGGTTTAATGACATCTGCTAATACAGCTGCAGTTATACGTATTCTTGTTAAATTATGGCTGAAATCAGAATTGTTAAAAAGAGCCGTTGTATTGAGTTAATTACGTTTTCATCGTTATTAGGATGTGTATGACATTATGATTGTGGTTGTAGTGTAGGTTATGGGGAAACTGGGTTAAAGTTCATCTGTGACTGTACTACAGTCATGTCCTCTACAGGCCTCTGTGTACATTCTACTGTGTGTGATATCTCTTCAAGCCTTCCAACTTAGCCTGGCATGACCCTTACTGGGTAGAGGTATTTTTAAATTACAGTTTATTTCTGTGATTATTCACTTAACTATTTTTTTTCACACAATAAAGGTGTCACCAGGCGGACCTTTAAAGTTGCCGCTTGTATGATGGGTAAATCATTTTTTATATTATTTATAATATATAAAATTAGTGTGTGTTTATTTATTTTATGGTATTTTATTGCTTGCTTTTCATTTTCATGTCTTTTCAACATTTCCTCAGCTCGTACACACGTGAGCTATGAGGTCAAGGGAGATGTAGCTGTGATCCGTATGAATGATCCCACTTCTAGGGTAATAGTTGTCTCTGCAGCCACATTAATGCATTCAAATGATAATGTATGACCATTATATGTCATAATGTGTTTTTGTCGCAATGTCTAGGTCAACACACTGTCTATTCAAATGCAAAGGGAAATGGAAGAAGTTATGAATGAGATTTGGGGAAACAATGCTGTCCAAGGTGTTGTTCTCATCTCATCCAAACCCGGCAGCTTCATCGCAGGAGCAGATATTAAGTCAGTACCAGAATTCAGTAACATTTTAGTCTAGGATCCAATTCTCATCTAGTTGATTATTAGCATTATTACTTATTATTAGCTGTGTTTATTAGTACTCATGAAGTGCCATAATAATGCCTTATTCTGCATGACTATATTCAACATTCCTTAATCCTTGCCAGTACACAAACTTAACCACTTTTTTACTAACTATAAATAAGCAGTAATTAGGTGTTTATTGAGTGAAAATTTACATTTAGTTAATAGTTAGAATTTGACCCTAAACTAAAGTGTGACTCAGAATGCATAATGTGTTTATTAGCTGTTGGTGGTTATGGTGATCATTATCAATTACAGTGTGTTTTTTTACACTGTACCATGTGTTTAGCATGATTCAGGCCTGTAAAACTGCAGAAGAGGTCACTGGCCTATCTCAGGAGGGCCAGAGGATGTTTGAGAAGATTGAGAAGTCCCCTAAACCCATTGTCGCAGCCATTAATGGATCATGTCTTGGTGGAGGCTTAGAGGTACTGCATTCATTTTCATATTTAGCCATTTATTTTTCTCCCACAGGGCGAGCAAAAGATTACTGTTTTAAATTAAATTTCTGATTTGATTCTCAAGTGCCCCTGACTATTATGCTATTTTAAAGTTCCTCGCTTTGTTTTGACAGTCATCTGCAATAGGTTTACATATATCCAAGGTCAAAAATCACTTCAATTTTCTCATAATATTAGTTTGCAGTGTTCATTTTCTCAGTGTCTGAAACTTTCTAAACCCCTCATTTCTCTTATCATACTCTGCTCTGATTGGTCAGGCGGTTTGGTCCACCGCTTAAAGCGTGTGTCGGTAATAAAACACAATTTCCTTATCTGAATTTCAGCTCTGAAGGCTTCCTCAGTGTTTGATACATAGTAATATATGAAGAAATTATGCCGTCAGTTTTATCGTGTCCTTTAGAAGTACATGCAAAGTGAATTTGCTTTTGCCTAAATTCAACACAAAAATTAAGATTTAAACTGCATTTAGTTTTACAGAACTATAATTCAAAGAATACAAAGTTGATACTGTGTTTTATGCATTTGTAGTTTGCCATTGCCTGTCAGTACAGAATAGCCACCAAGAGTAAGAAGACAGTTCTGGGCGTACCCGAGGTCATGCTCGGCCTTCTGCCCGGAGCTGGAGGAACACAGAGACTGCCCAAAATGGTCTGTAATATGCCACTGACACGTTTAGTAATTATTCTTTTGGTTGAATCTTCACAACTCAAGTGTGGTTGTTTTTACACCTTTGCTTTTATATAGCTTGGTCTTCCCGGTGCTTTTGATATGATGCTAACAGGAAGGAATATCCGTCCAGATAAAGCCAAGAAAATGGGACTGGTTCACCAGCTGGTGGATACTCTTGGTAAAACGTTTTCTGTAAATAAGTTTTTAAGAACAGCATTTATTTGATTTTTTTTTTCTTCTCACAATGTTTTGCATCCTTGCTGAATTAACACATTAATTTCTAAAAATAAAAAAACAGGACCTGGACTGAAGAGTCCAGAAGAAAGGACTATTGAATACTTGGAGGAAGTAGCCGTGGAGGCTGCCAGAGGCATTGCTAATAAGAAAATCTCACTTACCAAAGAAAAGGGCTTGATGCAGAGTGAGTATTTGCTATTGTTGACTACTGGACGGTTGTAGTTTCAAAATGGTTTCATATCAGTTTTGCATATGTAGAGCTTCATTGCTTTAATTATTATATACAATTATTTCCTTGCAGAAATTCAAGACTACATCATGAGTTATCCTTTTGTGAGACAGCAGATCTACAATACAGTTGAGAAGAAAGTCATGAAACAGACCAAGGGACTGTACCCCGCACCACTAAAAATAATTGAGGTATGATTCCGTCATTATTCTGTGCTCAATGGAGTTATCATAAATCATAGTAGAAATGGTTTATATTGAGTGCTTGTTTTCTCTTTCAGAGTGTGAAGGCTGGTGTTGAACAGGGTCAGACTGCAGGTTACCTGGCTGAGTCGCAGGTGCTGTGAAAATGTTTAAACTATTCTATCGTACAATAAACCACAATCATGCAACTAGGGCTTCTCCCAAACGGATATTTTTGTAGTTGGCTCGTAGTTGATCATTTAAGCCATTAGTCAACTAGTCGAATGTTTATGATATTAATTTAATTACTTAAATATACACTCACTCTAATTATTCATGGCATAAATTCGTCAAGGTTCTAAAAACATTCCTTAAAATTCATTTTGGTCCATATTGACATGATGACATCACACAGTTCTGTAGCTGCACATCCATGATGTGAATTTCCCATTTCATACATCCCATATGTGCTCTATTGGATTGAGATCAGGTGACTATGGAGGACATTTGAGTATTGTGAGCTCATTGTCATGTTCAAGAAACCAGTTTGAGATGATTTGATCTTTGTGACCTGGTGCGTTATGCTGATGGAAGTAGCCATCAAAAGATGGGTGCTGTGTGGTCATGAAGAGATGGACATGGTCAGCAACAATACTCAGAAAGGCTGTGGCTTTCTTCTCCATTCTGATGCTCAGCGGATCATCTTGACCAATGCTGCATCCCAATTTGCCTACTTATTCTATGCCCTAAAGTATGTGCTGTTTTTGTGAAGAAAAAGTACATACTTTTGAGATGGAAGACAGCTTTAGGACATACTAGTACATCATAATTGCGTCTTTAACGCACAGCTGTTGCTTAGATGCGTGCAACCTGTCACCATTGGGTGGCAGCTCATTTCTACATGCATAAATGCATTGTGATTGGCTGATTAGATATTTATGTTAATGAGCATCTGAGCAGGTGCACCTAATGAAGTGGCTGGTAAGTGTATACTATAATAATGAGCCTTTAAAATTTAAATTAAGCACACGTAAAGCTTGCTGCAACACACTGGAAAAAGTAGTGATTATGAGTGTGTCAAAAAACAGAAAAGAGACTGTCTAAACATTTTGATAATTTATTATGAGTCTAGTGTTTTCTAAGTCAGTGTCTGTAGTGTTTTCTTGACTACACAGACTCTCATCTCCACAATATAGTGGATGCATCTATAAAGAAATTCACAATAATAACTTTTGGGATGCAAGTGTGTGCAGTTTACGTTGTGGAATAAAATGTCTAAGTATTGTCAAGTTATATTTACTACAGCCCTTTATTTTACTCATAAATTTAAAAACCCTGTAGGAAAATCTCGACGGAACCAGCAGCGAATTAGCCTTTCCGGGTTATGATGTCATACCTGCATATAAAGGCTTCAACATACTCCGCAAGAACAGAGAAAAAAGTTCTCGCACCCACGGCTGCGAGAACCAAATGACGTAATTTTGCTGCCACTTCGAGAAAACGAACAAATTTCTTTGTTCTTGCAGAGTATGTTCAAAGCTTTAGTCATGTTTGAGGCGGATAAATTATATGCGCAACATAATTATTACATGGACCGAATCCTTACTTGCATCTCTGATCTGGGGTATTTCTGCAGGGGGGTTTTGAACTTGAAAGCAATCTATTAATAATAATGATATTTGGTAATTGCTGGCTCTGGTTAAAGCGAAAGACAATGTTATGTTTGTAACAATCTAATTATGCACACATTTATTTATTATTACAGAATTTTGGCAAGTTAGCCATGACCTCTGAGAGTAAAGCACTTATTGGCCTTTACCATGGTCAAGTCACATGCAAAAAGAATCGGTTTGGAACCCCTGAAAAGGAAGTAAAGTATGTATTTTCTCCATCTATTACAATATTTAGGTTTATGAGGGAACTTGACAGTTAGTACATGAGTGAATTTATAACGCAGCTACTTCATAGTTAGAATTATTTTTCCGTAGACTAGTAATTAATTTTTCTTGCATGTTGATTTTCTATTTTTAGAACACTCGCTGTTTTGGGAGCAGGTCTGATGGGTGCTGGCATTGTTCAAGTGTCTGTAGATAAGGGCGTTCACATTATTCTTAAGGACACCACAATGGAGGGACTCAGTCGTGGAGAGCAGCAGGTCTATAAAGGGTGAGTATTAAATATACTGAAACTAGAGCTGCGTGATTAATCGTTAAAAGATTGCGACCTCGATTCAAACACCTACGTGCTCTTATTCCAAAATGACAATGATTCATTAGCGATCAAAATAGTGTAACGCCTTTTGAAAGTAACTTGATATCAAATAAAGATTACACCAGTAGGTGGAGACAAGTGACTGTTAAAAATGTCATTGAATCATACACCAATGCATACACAAACTTCGCAATTCCTAAAAACCAGAAAGGGAAACAAAAATAATCATAAAATTATCAGTAAAGGAATAGAAATAAAAAAAAAGCAACGTTTTTCCACTATAAACAGCAAATTTGGAACGAGAGATACAAGGGGGTTTGGCTTTATGGCGTCTTTACTTGGAGCTGATTGGTCCAGTTTGGCTTTGCGATCTCTAACCAAGAATAAAACCTGCTCCAGAGCAGGTCAGCCGTGTAGTGTAAGTTACCATGGTAATGAAAACATAAAAACCAATCCACCTTCTTGAGCCTGAAAAAGCAGAGTTTGCTCAAACTAATCTTGAACTTACCTGGGTCACAACTGAAACCGAATACAGCGATTTTAGTCGGATCCGTGTGAATGAGGATCATTTTAACGTTGTCATCTGTAAGCAAAAAATGCGAAGGAAAAACATTTCCTTGTTTAGTACATAATTTTCATGTAAACATAGTCTAAAACTAATGGACAAACTGACAACTAATGACAAATAGATCAAAACTTTAACCAAAGTTAAAGTGTTTTTTTTAATTATTATTAAATTATTTTTCAGGCTAAATGATAAAACTAAGAAGAAGAGCATAACCTCGTTCGAAAGGGACAGTTTTCTGTCCAACCTAACGGGACAGCTGGACTACAATGGCTTTAATAAAGCCGACATGGTCATTGAAGCCGTTTTTGAGGATCTCAGCATTAAACACAAAGTCCTGAAAGAAGTTGAAGCAGTAAGTTAATATGAAACTCTTTTAAATAATAATAATAAATAAATAAAAGCTTTTGGTGAGACCATACCTTGTCATTGCAGGTGATACCTCCACATTGTATATTTGCTACCAACACATCTGCTTTACCAATCAAAGATATTGCAGCTGTGAGCAAGCGGCCTGATAAGGTAAGAAACTTTGAAGGAAGTTCTTGAGCACAATGTAAGAGAGTTTGTGATTATCTCAAATGTGTTATTGTGCTTTGTTTCAGGTAATAGGAATGCACTACTTTTCTCCAGTTGACAAAATGCAGCTACTGGAAATCATTACCACTGATAAAACCTCCAAGGACACAACAGCCTCAGCAGTGGCGGTCGGCCTGAAGCAAGGCAAAGTCATTATCGTCGTTGGGGTGAGATTGCATATTCTTCCATCATTCCAGAACACATACAATCATACATGCATGAATGAATTGGATGGAATGGCTAATTGCCATGTTTTTATCTTCAGGACGGACCAGGATTCTACACAACCAGATGTTTAGCTCCCATGTTAGCAGAGGCAGTGCGTGTATTGCAGGTTTGTGTATTTCCTTCTGAATTATTCATTTATACCCATCTGTTGTAGAAGTGTTATGTACAAAAATCAGGCCATGGTGATGTTCTTCATAGTCACACACCTGATGTATTAGATCATGTTTTTGTTTTCTACATACAGGAAGGTGTCGACCCCAAGAAGCTGGACTCTCTGACCACAGGCTTTGGCTTCCCTGTGGGTGCTGCTACCCTGGCTGATGAAGTGGGCATTGATGTGGCAGCTCATGTGGCCGAAGACCTTGGCAAGGCCTTCGGCTCCAGATTTGGAGGAGGAAATATTGAGGTCTTGAAGACCATGGTGGAGAAAGGATTCAAAGGTACATAGGCTTAATATACACTTCAGTTTTGATGCATTTTGCCACATCGCATATTTAAAAAGTTTCATCCTTGACCTGTAATTTGCGTTGTCAAAATTCATACTTAATTCATACCTGATATATATTTATTAAAAAAATCAACTAAACGGTTACACTTTGCTTAAGCTCAAGCATAAACAGGTCGACACATATCGTTTTTTGCTTCTTACCCCGATTTTGCACGGCATGTTAACACATTAACCTGCTTTCTGTGGGCTTATTGAAGTGCGCATGTGATACCTGGCAGGAATGCATCCTTAGTGCAGATTCAAAAGCATCCAGGCAAAGCAAGCATTTTGCAGGAAAGAAAGAAGGAAATATCACAAACGCAAATATCATACAAACTTTCATGACCCAAACAATGTGTTCTTATCTCATGCAGCAGAAGTAGAATTGGTTTAGTCAAAACGCTGTATCTGTAACCGCACGAGAGGATAAAATAAGCTGACAACATATGGAATACTGGGTCGCAAATGATTTTGACGTCATTACAGGAAAATAACCTGATTAAATAAAAGTCATGTTTACTTGCACTGTCAGGTTACTGATGTGCATGTAAACATACTCCTAAACATTTGTAGAAAGCACAAAGTTGTCGCTCAAAATTCAATACCAAAAATGCAAGCCTAATTAGGGAACATTACAGTTTCTGGTTTAACCAGTTAGGGTTTTAATACTTGCATCAGAATTAAATATAATAAAATAATAATTGTTACAATCATTTGTATCGGATTTCGAGCCGAATTCTGACTCGTTTTTTGGTGCGTCGTTTGTCGTGAGGTGTTCGTGCAGTGTAGAAGGGTAAACGCGACGCGACAAAGCTCTCCCGGTCGTGAATCGGATGGTCGGATGAGCTTCTGGTGTGTCAGGCCATGGCTTGACGCCTTCCTGCCTTCAAATGGGTCCTGTGAAGGCAGTATTTTCCAGTTTTCGGACGCAGCCTAGATGTCAACCTATTCTAACCCTACCAGTCTACCAATGCTCTACTAAATTATGGCGTCTACCCGGATTAATTCTGCTCTTTGGGTTTATTGACATTAACATGTTCAGTATAATTGACATAAAGTATTTTTTCTTTATTCATTATTTAGGCCGGAAATCAGGCAAAGGCTGCTACACCTACCAGCCAGGACTTAAACGCAGAGATGTGAACCCAGACGTTCTGGAGATTTTGGAAACGTACAAGCTGACGCCAAATGCTGCAGTGTAAGTTGTTCGGACAGTTAAGTTTAGATATATTTTAATTCGTAAAATGTTTTTTTTATTTTTATTTATCTGGACAAATTAGTGTTATTGTTTTGTAGTAGGATGGTGCATAGTTTTTCATCAAATAAACATTATTTCTGCTCCATCATCACTGCTTTTTTTCTGTCGCCAGATCTTCAGACTCAGATATACAGTATAGGCTGGTGTCTCGGTTTGTGAATGAGGCTGTTCTGTGTCTACAAGAGGGCATCCTTGCCAACCCAGTGGAAGGTGACATCGGGGCAGTGTTCGGTCTTGGCTTTCCACCCTGCCTTGGAGGTGAGACTCTTGAATATCTTGATTTACTTTTGGAAACTTCTCCTTTAGAAATGGAATTTCGAATAAAAGGTGCTATTTGTATTTTTTGTTGTTGACTGTACTAACTAGAGCATAAACAATAATATGTCTGCAGCTATTTAGAGAAGCTGCTTAGTTTACATACTGGTTTGTCTGAAAAACATCACAACAGCCAGTTATTTAGTGTCGGAATGTTTTTGTTTTGAACCGTGTGATCCTACCCACTGACAATTAACCCAATAGAGTACAACAGTGGCATCACATTTTTCATAAATTTTTCCCATAAGGATTTTAATATAGACTTCTTTAAAGATTTATAAGCCATGAACCAAGACAATGAGCTGCAAGGTGAATCCCAACACTTCAAACTTTAATTTGAAGCAAAAAGGTTTATGTAAATCAGACAAAATACAAAGGTACAAAACTGTGAACTTAACTGCTTTAGTGAGGGAAAGAATCAGTGTGTTGCCTTTTTGGTGTAATTTTAGAGCATCGTGGATTATGTAGTTTTCACCAGGGGTGTCACTGTTAAACAGCTGTCACTTTACTTTGTGCGAGGACCTGTGTGGTCGCACACTTGGCACAGCCCTTGCGACGGTACTGAATGCAAGGCTTGTTACCAATTCCATTCCATTACAATTGCACTTGTTCCTGCTCAACCTGTCAAGTGTGAGAGTCGAGTCTGAGGAGGTGGTGGCAGGGGAAATGACTCTCCAATATTTAGAATTTGGAACGCAGTAGCCATTTCAACCACTTGCTGTCAATATTACATACTGCACCTTTATGGTATATTGGCGTTCAGTCCTTTCATTATTTGAATTGTCAATGCAGGGCCCTTCAGGTTTGTGGACAACTTTGGAGCTGACAAACTTGTGGAGAAGATGAGAAGGTTTGAGGAGGTCTTTGGAAACCAGTTTACTCCTTGTCAGCTGCTGCTTGATCACGCCAAGGATCCAAGCAAGAAATTTCACAAGTGACTTCAGCCGTCATGTGCCATTACGACTTCATAGAAGTTTCAGAGATTTACGTGAAAAGCAAACCATCAATCATGCACTTAAAGCAAGAGTTCAGAATGTGAAGGGCCTTTTTGTTCCTTATTAAGGAAATAACAATTTTCCCCTGTAAGATGCCATGTGCTTGACTAATATTCAGGTAGACTTTGGCCAAGTGATAGCCTTTTACTGAATTAAGCAATTTATTTTTGGGGTTGTTTTTGTATATTTAATGAACTCTTTAGGTGAAATTGTTTTCTAATGGTTGTGTACATATCAAATGTACAGACAGAGACATCAAGCACGTTCCAGTACAGCCCGGGGTGTCAAAAAAAATAACCACTCACATTTTCTAGGCTGTAGTCCAAAAGAACTTGTCTGTAAAATAATTCTTTTAATTTCAGCGCACTTCGGTACTTATACACAATCTCTCTCTCTCTGGACATAGGAAGTGGCCTCAGAAAAAAATGAATGTCAGTGAATTAAAAGAAAGGTTAAAGTCTTCTGTGATTTATGGTGTTTTTTTTATTATTGATTCCATGTGGTGTTTACAAGTGGGACCATTTAGGCAATGTGAACTTCTCTTAATGATTTAAGAATTATTTCGACTTTCAGAGCTGTTATGCTTCATTTCAATTAGGATCATAATCTGTACTACCTACTCTACCAAAACGTTTATGAATGTGTAGTCACTTTATAATGCTAGATAAATGAAGCTAGAACCTTTATTCAATGATTATAAAATAGGATGTATATTAAAATATAGATTTTGAAATTAGGTTAAATTTAGTGACTTGAATATTACATCAGAAAACATGTAATATTCAATATATGAAAATATTTTATTTAGTCCATTATCGTAGCACAATTTGTCTCTGTCTTTCCTACAGACTTTCCTAAATGCAATAAACTGAGTAGAAAGACCTAAGTTATTGTTAAGCTATTAGATGTTATGCTATTTTTTGATTTATGGCTATTAGATTTTCTTATATAGAGAACGGAATCTCCTACAGGGGGCGCTTGGTGGCTCAATCTAATATATAATAAACAATACATAAATGAAATATACATCAAATAAAAATTTCTAATTAAAATAAAGAATCAACTAAAGTTGTTTATTTTGTGAAAGGGACCAGCTGACTAGACAATATTCCACTTATTACAGTACTACTTACCAAATAAATGTATAGGCCAGTATAATAGGCTATTATCAATATAGTAGGCTATTAAAGTTCTTATCAATATTTTGAATGAGCTTTTATTTTTTCAGTTTTCATTTTAGTTTAGTAATTTTGATATGTGCTTTTCTAACTTTTTAAATACTTGTTTAGCCTTAATTTTATTTTTATTTCAGTTTTAGTTCTGGTACCAACTTTTGTATTTTAATTATTTGTCAAGGTATTTCTAATTTTCAGTTTTTAAAACTCAAACATTCATATTACATTTATTTAAGCTTAATTTCAATTAATAAATGCATTTTTAATAGTTTTAGACTTTTAACAAGACTATCCTGAACATGAAATATCGATTTTATTTTAAATTATACATTTTTACATTATTTTATAGCAAATCTCTTAGTATATAGCACATTACAACAAAATTAATGTATTATTAACGTATAATATTACTACAGTATTATTCATTGTATCACCTACATTGACCAAAAGAGAGAAACAAAGATTGATTTATGAAAAAAATTAAATTAGCACGTGTAATTTAGTTCTTGCCAGGTTGGACCTAGTCAGTGCCTATTAGGATTTGGAAGCAATGAAATATTTTAAATAATTGTAATACTTTAATAATTTATTTAGAGTAGGCAAGGCAAGGCAAGGCAAGTTTATTTGTATAGCACATTTCATACCCAATGGCAATTCAAAGTGCTTTACATAGAAATTAATTAAAACAGTGGTAACAAATGCATGAGAAAAAAGAATACCATATGGACGAATAAAAAAATTAAAAACAAGCATAGTTAAAACAGTCGTAAGGATAATAATAGTAATTAAAAAAAAAAAAAAAAAAAAAAAACGAGTTAGAAGCATGGTTAGAACCAAAGCCGTTTTCTATGGCTCTGGTTAGAACTAACTTCCCGAACGAGAAGGATATCTTAGCCCCGCCCCTCTCAGTCAACCTCCCATAGACAAAATAAATATTAGACCTCCCTTCTACTGACAGAATCCTTCCAACCGGAAGTATCCTGTGGATGATGTTGGCGATTACAGCGCGCTGATTTGCTCTTCCGTTGCGCCTCTGTCTAGCGTTCACTGAACCGAGTGACCGAGGATGTGAGGCTGTCTGAATTCCCCATTAGGCTCCTTCAGCATGAAGAAGAGAAGCGCGTGAGCGGATCTTAGTGAAGGCAGTGTGATTTCGGCAGGATGCTCAGGCTGTTCGCGGCGCTGATGGTTGTTGGGCTGCTGCTCGCGTGCTTCACTTCTTGGCTGTTTGACAGCTATGACACCGCCTGGCACCCGAAGCGCAGTTTACATCAGTCCAAGAAGATTGGCCCACCGTATCCCAGCGGGCAGCTGGACAACATATTTTGGTTCGTGCAGGTAAGCAGTGAATGAGAGGCCATAATAAAGTGTCACACTGTCATTATGATGTCAACGAGCTGACCATGTGATCGATCGGGGGACGGCTTTTATTTTGTGCTCTGCCATAATAATTCGTTCAGTATAGAGGATTATTGTTGTGCCTTTAGCTCAAAAAGGAATATTCTAGCAGGTAGCATGACATCGAAAGCATATAACGTCAGTACCTGTATTATATGTATTTAAATACTCACACCAACGCGTTACATAGGCCTAACGTTACATGATTTTTACATTTTTTTTTTTAAAATAATGAACATATCGCATAATTCCAGTCACAGTTTTATCAATAATTTGGAGTAGTATACTGATTTGATTTATTATTAATGCTAATGTCACTTAATCAGATATTTAAAAATGTCATTGCTTTTTCAAGCATAATGGCAGTGGCTGTTTATGTTTTGAAGCCCAAAAAAAATCGATGTTTTTTTTAAAGAAAAATATCCACATTTTACACATTATAAAGTAAAATATTTAGCTTCTTCCAGACCACCTTCTGTATTCAACTTACGATAAAAACTTGCGAAAAATTTCTAATAAATATACACAAGTCAACAAAATGTATGACACTGCTCTAGTGGTTTTTGGATATTTTAATCCATACATCTTACATTTTGTGCATTTAAGCCTTCCATTTGAAATGTTATTAAAATAGTTAATTCAATGTATTAAAAGTGTCAAATATGAGTCATATTTGAGAAAAAAAAAAATGTATTATGAACTATCCTCTTTTCTATGACAAGTGACAACAGGCCAAAAGGACACCCAAGGGATTTATATGTGAAAGATGCATGAACTAAAATTGTATTATATATATATATATATATATATATATATATATATATATATATATATATATATATATATATATATAACATTGTGGTAAAGTTCATTATTTTCCATAATGTAATGATAAAAATTAAACTGATCTCAAAAAATTAGCATATCATGAAAAGGTTCTCTAAACGAGCTATTATCCTAATCATCTGAATCAACGAATTAACTCTAAACACCTGCAAAAGATTCCTGAGGCTTTTAAAAACTCTCAGCCTGGTTCATTACTCAAAACCGCAATCATGGGTAAGACTGCCGACCTGACTGCTGTCCAGAAGGCCATCATTGACACCCTCAAGCGAGAGGGTAAGACACAGAAATAAATTTCTGAACGAATAGGCTGTTCCCAGAGTGCTGTATCAAGGCACCTCAGTGGGAAGGAAAAAGTGTGGCAAAAAAACGCTGCACAACGAGAAGAGGTGACCGGACCCTGAGGAAGATTGTGGAGAAGGACCGACTCCAGACCTTGGGGGACCAGCGGAAGCAGTGGACTGAGTCTGGAGTAGAAACATCCAGAGCCACCGTGCACAGGCGTGTGCAGGAAATGGGCTACAGGTGCCGCATACCCCAAGTCAAGCCACTTTTGGGCTACAGAGAAGCAGCACTGGACTGTTGCTCAGTGGTCCAAAGTACTCAGATAAAAGCAAATTTTGCATGTCATTCGGAAATCAAGGTGCCAGAGTCTGGAGGAAGACTGGAGAGAAGGAAATGCCAAAATGCCTGAAGTCCAGTGTCAAGTACCCACAGTCAGTGATGGTCTGGGGTGCCATGTCAGCTGCTGGTGTTGGTCCACTGTGTTTTATCAAGGGCAGGGTCAATGCAGCTAGCTATCAGGAGATTTTGGAGCACTTCGTTCTTCCATTTGCTGAAAAGCTTTATGTAGATGAAGATTTTGTTTTTCAGTACGACCTGGCACCTGCTCACAGAGCCAAAACCACTGGTAAATGGTTTACTGACCATGGTATTACTGTGCTCAATTGGCCTGCCAGCTCTCCTGACCTGAACCCCATAGAGAATCTGTGGGATATTGTGAAGAGAAAGTTGAGAGACGCAAGACCCAACACTCTGGATGAGCTTAAGGCCGCTATCGAAGCATCCTGGGCCTCCATAACACCTCAGCAGTGCCACAGGCTGATCGCCTCCATGCCACGCCACATTGAAGCAGTCATTTCTGCAAAAGGATTCCCGACCAAGTATTGAGTGCATAACTGAACATAATTATTTGAAGGTTGACTTTTTTAATTAAAAATACTTTTTCCTTTATTGGTCGAATGAAAAATGCAAATTTTGAAAATATTTCAGTTGGTGTGCAATGAATCTAAAATATATGAAAGTTTAATTTTTATCATTACATTATGGAAAATAATGAACTTTATCACAATATGCTAATTTTTTGAGAAGGACTTGTGTGTGTGTGTGTGTATGTGTGTTTTATATATATATTATGTATGTATGTATGTATATATATATATATATATATAATACATACATACACATATATATATATATATATATATATATATATATGTATGTATGTATGTATGTATGTATGTATGTATGTATGTATGTATGTATGTATGTATGTATGTATGTATGTATGTATGTATGTATGTATATATATATATATATATATATATATATATATATATATATATATATATATATATATATATATATATATATATATATATATATATATATATATATATATATATATATATATATATGACATCCTGAAAGTGAAAACAAAAAGCATGTCACTCAGCATGTAGAGTGTGGATAAAGCACTTATGTTATAGTTTGGATGGTAAAACATGAAACCTTCAGCTGTGTACTAACTCGCACGAGATGCCTTCTCTAATATGCCAGTGGCACTTGTCCTATAAATAGGGAAGTTTTATATGTGAGATTTCCAACACTCACTGTAAACTACACACAGGCCTGCATGAAACCTCAATATTTACTGATTTCTTTGTGCAGGTGTCTGACATCCATATCAGTCGTTTCCACGATCCGAGGCGCATTCCAGACTTCGAAAGGTTCTGTAGTGACACTATTGATGTGATCAAACCTGATCTTGTGCTGGCCACAGGTGAGCTAAAATAAGTTATTTATACATAGTCGAATTAGGTTTTATATGCTACATAAACATGCGTGTCTTTTACTTTGACTGTTTAACAGGGGACTTAACAGATGCAAAGACTGAGAATAAAATGGGCTCTCTTCAATATGAAGTGGAGTGGCAGGCCTACCACAACGTCCTTAAAAGATCACGAGTGCTGGAACGCACAAAATGGATTGACATTCGAGGAAACCATGGTGATTATTTTTTTTCCATTGATTTTAAAGTTGTGAAAATATCAGTATTGTCAGACAGGTTTACCCAAAACCGTACCTGATTTACAGGGTGGCGATTTTGTATGCATTTGTGTGATTCACATCATAAACACAATCGTCACTGGGATGTAAACAGATCATATGAAAAATAATTCATACGATAATTCAGAATTAGCCACAAATTCGACGAGAGATTGTGTCGAATACTCTGCTTGTCTGCCATAGGTCAGTAAAACCAGTAGCAAATTTGTGAAAACGCTATTTCGTGTTCAGTCTATAGCCGCGTAGTGTTTCTTAACAAAGTCAGCCAACTACTTGCCTGGCATTAGAATGCAGCGTTGGAGGTTAGAGGTATTTGAAAAATGATGACGCATGTTTAGTCATGTGAAGCATATTGGCCCTCATTTATCAATCTTGCGTAGAAACTGCCGTATATGTTGGCGACTTGGCGTAAGATTATGCTTACACTCCTCTCACCGCCTGATTTATGAAGCTGTGCGTACCTCTGCAATCCAGGTGTACGCAATACTTGCCCTTGATAAATGTGGCGGCTGAAAACGATCGTCATTAGAATAACACGCCCCGATATATTCAAGTCTCCGCCTCTGCCACGCCCTCATTTTACACCATGGACAAACAGAAGACGGCAAAGAAGCGAAACTTCTCCGATGTGGAGATCGGGCGCGTCTCAATCATCTCACTAGTCCACTAGTCAGGGCACTGATTAGGACATAAGTCAATGGGCTGACTCCCTGATCAGTGCCCTGACTACTGAACTAGTGAGATGATTGAGACGTGCCTGATCGAGACCATCCCCAGGGAAGTGGCGGAAAAAACGAAATTGTTTTATTGAGAGTTTAAAGAGTGGGAATAAAGGCACCCACAAAAACAAAATATGGACCCAAATTACGAGTACTGTTAAAAGTGTGGTGGTTGAGAAGCGCACTCCAGCAGTTTAAATAGCTGTTTGGATGATAAATTACCATCACAATGCATTATTTTACAGCACGTTTTGAAACTATTAGCATTTAATTTCGTATCACGGCACATGTATTGGGATGTACAATAGTGGTGATGATGTGATGTGGAGTACCATTCTTTCACATTAATAATTACATGACAATTAGTATGATTCTTATTCTTATTATTCTTAATGACGCTTGTTATTTAGAAGAAGAATGTCGTTTTTATTGATTTTATTATTATTTAAAAGAAGAAGGTCATTTTTATTATTTTGTCAGTTTGAATTATTTTAGTCCCAGTCCGTGCGCAGCTGCCGGGCCAGGCGGGCCTGAAACGTCAGATAAAGCGCACAGGCTCGCGACTGGAGGAATACATATGCCTACAAATCAAACGCTTTGGTAAAGTCACACAAATTAAACATTGACGTTCATGTTGCACAAAAATAAACACTGAATGTTGTTGTTGTTGTGGTATTTAACAGTGGGTCATAGCATATCTTGTCAGTGCGTATCTTGCACAAGCATATCTTGTTTGTGGTGTTAGGAATTGTTTTTCTGCGCATTTTCCCACTAACTCAAACGTGCGTACACCACCTCCTGAGCTGGTGTAGGATTTGAGCGTGCCGTACGCCAACGCCCATATTAATAAATCTCAAACGCGCTGGAAATTTGGTGTACGCACTTTTGATAAATGAGGGCCATTGTATCCATAGATTGTGAAGCATTTTGTACCCACATATTGTACCCATAGCGTGAGAAATGTTTTATGTCTGCTTTCTTTGTATGACCTTGTGAGCTTTTATTCTGTTTTACGCATGTGCAGTAAGGTGATTTTAAAGTGATATTTCAATATGGATGAGCAACTTTTGGAAAACGCTAGTGTGGATGGCGTTCTGAAACGAAATCGCTGCTTTCAAAAGTATCTAGATTAAAGGAGTACTTCAGCGCGGGGAAGATGAATCTGTATTTAAACTGGGTCATTAATGTAGTAGAAATTTTTCCAGAAATAAAATGCATAAATCTCTTGTCTCAGGGGGATATGAGGGGGGGAAGCACAATCATTTGAATATACTCCAGGGTTTCTACTGATACAAAGCCATATGCTAATTGCTGAAGTAATCCTTTAATATAAAGTAGTCGAAGTTGTCACACTATATGAATGGAGCTTACACACAGTTGCTTATCACAGTGGGATTGGAAAAATATTTGAACATTGCAAAAATGACCCACTTTAGCTTTGGTTTCTATTGTCAGTTGCATCCAGATTTTATCGTAGATGTGTTTGGGTGGGAGATCTAAATAAAGATTTAAGTTTTCTCTTTGCACGTCACTGTTGGTCAGGGACGATAATTGTACATCTTTGTCCCAGTGTCTGTTGGCAATAAAACAATTAAAGCGAAGACAGCTGGACACTTATGTCACACTAATGACTTGAAATGAAGCCCAGCTCTATTAAACAGGATATTGCCTGATTGTTGTGACAGAAGAACAAATTTCAGTTGATTAATAACAACTTTTTCATCATGTGGCTGTTTATCGGTTCTTTACTCTAGTTTCTTATCTTGATTTAAAGGAACTGTATGTCAGAAATGTATTTCAATTAACACCGCTTTACAGTCATTTGAAAGTGATCGCAGTACCACCGTTTAGGCCACGCCCACACCAGCTTGGGGGGATTGTTTGATTTTTGGAGACACCCCTCGCTGCAGCCTGTAGCACGATGACGTTGCTGGATCAGATCCAATACGTACTGGATGGTGGATCCTTATTGCAATGTCATAGCCTACCGATCTCTGGGTTAACTTATAATGCGTATGCACTAGTCTTAATGTATGATCATTATTGTATATAGATTATGTTCTAAACTGTGTAGTTGTAGTACTGATACATAGTATTAAGTAATTATTGAATAATAAATCATCTTTTCATAAATGTGATGCTTAAATTATCCTAGTTTTGCTGTACATGCATGCAAAACAGTTAAAATTGTAATATATTCTGATCATACTTGCTGTTGAGTGGAAGGAAAAATAAGTCAAGTAACTGTCTCTGTAATTTTAATCCTCAAGGTATAATGCAACACGATCTGTCAAGAACTTGAAAATACTAGTCAGTAGCCTACACATTCAAGGGAAAATGCAAAACGTGTGTCCTGATGGCGTGATTATGTTATTAATCATTATTTTTGCGCGAGCGGTTTGAGTATTTATCTATCCAGCAAAACTCTCCTGTGCATTCAATGATGTCCAAAAAACTCTACTGCTCATGCGTATATGATGTCATCGAATTGTGAATGAAACCACCGCGCATGTGCGTCCAGTACATGTTGGATCTGATTCAGTACGTCATCGTGCTACAGGCTGCAGCGAGGACGAGATTCTTGGATTTTTGTGGCTTTCAGATTATGACGCGTGTCACTCTGTCTCCATGGGCGGGTTTAACACGATGACAGAAATGATGGGTCGTTGCCCGTTGATCACACCTCTTGTGGTCTGATTAATTGAAGGACTATCCAATTGCGTACAGAGTTATTCAAATAATGCCAGTTGATTACACCCCATTGTGCAGTAGAAAATACAGAGCAGACTCCCCAGACCAATGTTCAATTTTAAATTGAGCTTGGTATATTATAATATATATTATAATTTCATTTTATGTTAAAGTTTTTCACAATTTAATACATTTTTATATCTGGTATTTAATTTCAGCTTTATTTCAATGATGGAAAATTATTTTTATTAGGTGTAGGTTTTAATTAACAACAATAACACTTACTCAGCCACTATGTTTGGAACAACCTATGTTTGGAACACCATAGGGGTGAGTAAATGATAACAAAATTGTCATTATCCCTTTAATCTACAAAGATGGTTTTAGTGGAGGCTAATGAAGATCTCTAATGAAGTCGCATAGCTCACATATCATTTTTCCCCTATTCCCATTATCCCATTTCCCCACAGGTCCTGTAACTGGTGGTACATTACGAAAGCTGCCAGACATGTAATACGAGCTCTATTATTAGTTTTGTCCCCACTCTTCTTCCGTTTCCAGGAAGCCTTGACTAATATTCTCTTTTTGTCTCCTCAGATGCCTTTAATATTTTTTCTCTGGAGAGCGTGAACAATTATTACAGGTCTGTACAAATATGACAAATGCAGAACATACTGGCTATAAAGCTACAATAAGGTTTAGATATCAAAGTTGACATTAAAAAAAATCTATTACTTTTTTAATGCACTTTTATTGTGGAGAATATATGTGCTTACTTTTTTCTCCAATTTTTTCTTCATTATCTTTCAGCAAAATATAACTTCCCTCAAACAGAAGCACTATGCATCACATTTACTTTTTCATACTGACTTCGTAGTTATAGGGATAGTTCACCCCAAACATTTTAATTGTCATCTACTCACCCTCAAGTTGTTCCGAACCTGTATGAACTTTTCTGTTATGGTGAACACAAAATATATTTTGAAGAATGTTGGTAACTAAAAGTTGATGGACCCCATTGACTTCCATAGTATTTCATTGACTTACTATGGAAGTCAATGAGGTCTATAAACTGTTTAGTTCCCCATGTTCTTCAATAAATCTTCTATTGTGTTCAGCAGAATAAAGAAATTCATACAGGTTTGGAACAACTTGAGGGTGAGTAAATGACGGAATTAAAACATTTTGGGTGAACTATCCCTTTAAATCAGTATGGCATGTAGGACGGACGTTTCAGAGGGATTCATGTGAAATTACTTCTCCAGTCAGATCAGTTACACAAGATTTATACTGACTTGTCAACCGTTTTATTATGTCCATTCCTGAAAACATAGGAAGTACTCTGCCAATCAAAAAATTGGATCCTTCCACTACATACACAGAACCTCCTTTGGGAACTACTCGTTCATTTGTGCCGATGCTACTCTGACCCCTGGACCCAAACGGCCCTATAACTTCTATGGGATTATCAATCAAGTAGGAGAGATGTGTTCATTTTTAGCTTTACTTATGAAAACGTAGAGCTGCACGATTAATTGTTAAAGGATAGCAATCTTGACTCAAACACCAACATGATCTTATTCCTAAATGACAGCAATTTTGGCTAAGTCTATTAAACATTTGACAAGTACGATCACAGCGAGCATTCAGATCCTCGTCTGCGCTGCAGTTTCAAATATTAATTTCACAGAAGTTCTGGGATAAAAGTTTATAGTTCGGATATAACGTCTGATACAACAAAATATAGCACATTTTGAAAGTAACATGGCGCTTCAAATACTGTATCAATTACATCACTATGCCACTAATGCCAATAGGTTTGTCATTGATTAATTTCACTAATTCATCTAGTAATAAAACAAGTGATGTAAGAGTGAGTCATTGAATCACTTACAACATTTTTTAAATCATTCAGATTAATGAAACATTTTAAATAGATTGCAGCTATTAACATTTTGTCAGAGCCTCTATTAAATTCCATTATTTTGTTCAGATGTCTGTTCAGAATTGTGATTATCCAGAATCGTGCAGCTCCATGTAAATGTTATGACAACTTTTTCTCTGGACTAACATATGAATGTTCCCCATAGTCTCAGATGGACCTGTTGGCAACCTTTAAAGAGGAGAGCCTGGGCAGTAATAAGTCCATCTGGTTTGGACATTATACCACATCTACCATCATCTCCCCCTTCCCAGGAATCCGAGAGCTCATGAGGTTTGGAGAAATCTTGCAGTAACTCTGTCATCCACTGATATCTGGCACAGATCATATGCCCTTATGTTGCAGTATACTTATAAATAGCAAAAATGTTTGAGATATGTTTCGGTTTTTGGCACATGATTTAGGCATTTTTGCTTATCCAAAACTTTGACTAAACTGCGATGGTAAAGCTGAATTTTCAGCGGCCATTACTCCATCCTTCATTGACACAGAAATCATTCTAATATGGTGATTTCTTGCTCAAGTAACATTTTTTCTATCATTGTTGAAAACCGTTGTGCTGCTTAGTATTTTTGTGTAAACACAAACAGTGTTAAATCTTTTTTAGGGTTCATTGATCAATCGAACGTTCAAAGGAACAGCATTGATTTGAGGTAGAAATCTTTTGAAACTATGTAAAGTCACTGTTGATCATCCATTTAATCTATCCATGAAGTATTGATTTCTTTAAAAAAAACTGACCTCACACTTTTAAATGCTAGTTTAGATTGATTATTAAACATTTTTAATTACAGCACCAAGTCTCTTAAGAACAATACTGAAAACACCAGAGAACAACTAAAAAAATAATCTAGACTTGTAAGTTTCTATCCATAAAAAGTATTTAATTTAATTAAAAAAATTATAATAAAAAAAATACTATTTTGCATATGTGCCTCAAACCAAATTCTCTATCTTCCAAATATTAAATTTCACTTTGGCATGTCCAGTGATTTTATTTAATCTAAAAAAAAATCATTCATTGTCTCAGTCTTTTAAGCACAACTTATTTGTGATTTAAAAAAATTCCTCTATGCTCCAAATTAGCAAAGTATATACAATTTTTGTGTGCGCTATGAATCAGAATCAATCAGTGACCTGGCTGTGCCATCTAAAGCTAACAAGCGCCACTAGATTGTGTCTTGGAAGGGCATTATTGTGTACATGGTGTCTTAAGTGAATGCAGTTAGGTGGGTTGCAGGGTAATTGCAGCCTATACGACCATTCATTTCAGTGCTAGCACATCATATTCTGCTAAATCTCCAATTTCATCTGTTTCATCTGTTTTCTACAGTACAGCCGTAGCGTATTTGTGTGGGCACCTACATACACTAGGAGGCTTCATGCCAGTACTGCACAGTCGACATCAAGGAGGCACGATGGAGTTAGAGCTGGGAGACTGGATGGAGAACCGCAGGTAAGCTCAGAAAGAACGAGGCCCACTCTCAAGGGAACGCCACACAATGTAAATATAGATGTTAGCAAGAACAGGAACAACTGCTGATATATGAGGAAGACATTTCGTTGACCTAACTCTTATAAAAATATATTTTTAAAAAAAACAGTCACATGCCGTTCTCCCTTTGTTCAGGTACAGGATATTGGCTTTCGACCATGATTTGCTTAGTTTCTCCGATTTGACGTTTGAGGACTGGCCAGCTGTGCTGATTACCAATCCCAAAGACGCACAGTACCTTCACCCAGGAGTGGAGCCTCTGGGTCGTATCCGCAGTTCCACGCACATCAGGTGTCTCTGTGTGTGTCCTCTTGAACCTTCAAGCGTTCAAATGTTGACTAGAGCTGCACGATTCTGCATTAGTTCCTCCATGATTTTTAATAGAAAATTGAACCAAATAACATGCCATTGATAAGTACTGGAGCAAGATGCGTTTAATCGGTATTTGAAATCCCAAGTTCATCAGTACATCTGTGTTTATATCCAAACTAAACTTTTATCCCAGTACTTCTGTGATGATATGAATATTTGTAACACAGCAACAGCGATACTATGTGCCACTGTTTGTGTAGCTGTTTCATACCTATACATGGTAACTGCTCTATCTGTGGATACGCAGCAGCAAACAGAGATTTGAATGTTTCGGATGTAACTGCCAAAAGTTTAATAGACACAGGCGAAACCATTGTCATTGTGAGATCACATGTTTAATGGTTAATCGTGCAGCTCTTAAGGTTTGAAGCATTATCGTCTCTCATCTAAACCTCACACTGTCTTGTCCTTTCATACCAAGAATGCCACCAGTTGCACTTATTGTTGCTGAATGTGCCTTGTGTCGGATTCTGTAGGGTCCTGGCTTTTTCTGAATCTCCGATCACATCTGTGTATGTGAGTGTGGATGGAGTTTCACTGGGAAAAGCAGTCAACGCTGGGGGTCCTTTATATGTGCTGCTCTGGGATCCAACGCTCTACTCTACTGGACTGCACTCTATCAGAATTAAAGTGGAGGTAGGTAATGATTGGGTAACCAAGCCTGAGTATGAAACTTCAGGGTATAACCCTTTGCTCAAATCAGGTGACTTGTTGAGGAAAGGTATGCTATTATTTTTCTAAATAACTGGACAAGCAAATTATGTCTGGTGAATGATTAATTGAGCAAAAAATGTCCATTTTATAATAGGAATATCTGGAGACAAAATAGCATATAGATTTAATCAACCAATTAGAAAACGTAGAATATCAACACGCTTAAAACCACACGCAACTGCATAGCAATGCCTTGGTCACCACCCAAAATATCCCAGCAACTGCAAAGCAGCATGCCTAAACCATTCCAAGCTTAGCAACCACATACCAATACTCTGGCAACCAACAAGAACACCCTAGCAACCTAAAATCAACATGCTTAAACTACTCAGAACCTTAGCAACCATGTAACAATGCCCTGGGAGATATGTATACGTAGATACCTCATTCGAACGCTCCAGGCACGTTGACGAGCCGCCATTTTAGAACGGTCAACACACGTCAACACTTCAGATGCTGTCAATCATCACTCGCTTAAAAAAAAAAAAAAGAAGAAGACTGCGCCTGCCATGCTGTGAAACTCTGTAAAGCCCGGCGCGATTTAACTTCCCGAAGAAACCTTTCTCAGGTGAGACGTTTGTGTTAGTTTAGCAATTATAATGTTTGGATCTACACAAAAACACGTAACATTTGTTAGTAACAGGCTTCATGGTTCGAATTTCAACATTATTCAAGAACTGGAAAATGTATGGATACAAACATTGACCCTTGTAAAGTGTTTAAATCAAACTAAATGTAAGAGTATTTAAAGAAGAGAAACCAACATATTTCTGCTGTTCTACAAGCATGCCCTTCTGTCAGCGAGCCTGTTGTCTATTTTTGCCGCGATGCTCGCGCTGCATTAAAGCCACGGTGCATAGTTCTTATAAACATGAAAGATAACCGATTTCACCATAAAATCATGTAGTGCAGTGTTCCCTGTGTTTCACAATCACCACATCCAGCGCTGTGAAATAAATAATAAAATACACAAAAACACATCACTGTCAGAAGTTTTTGCCCAAACTTCAGAGGCCTATTTAAATGATTAAACTAAGCGTATCTTAACTTTGTTACATTTTATCAAGTGAACAACTTATTTACAACAACTTATTATATTCATGTGTGTTTGGGAATGGGGCATTTGCAGCAGATATATGCAGCCCGTCATAAATCAAAGCACATCTCGGGGAGAACACCGGCAAATGTGACAGAATGGACAATATTATAGTCTGTATTTGTAATACACGTTTCAGGTGCGAGTGATCAGCAAGGCAAGCGCTGCCAGAATGCCCAACGGACAAGCAACGGGCGCGCGCGTCTCCCGCTCCATATGCACTGCTTCTACCCTGTCAACCATAGCTTGCACGTGGAGTGTGACATTTGAATGGTCACAATGCGCGTTCGCGACCGGCTTTGACCGTTCTAAAATGGCGGACGGCTAACGTAAAGCGGCCCATAGAAACTAGTCACTAATGAGGTATCTACGTATACATATCTGTGCTGGGAACAACCCAGAATAACCTAGCAACTGCAAAACAATGTGCTTAAACCACTTAGAACCTTAGCAACCATATAGCAATGTCCTGGGAACAACCCAGAATACCCTAGCAACTGCAAAACAACATGCTTAAACCAGTCAGAAACTTAGCAACCATATAGCAATGCCCTGGCAACCAACAAAAACACTCTAGCAACCTAAAGCAACTTGTTTAAACAACTTAGAACCTTCGCAACCTCATAACAATCCCCTGACAACAACCCAGAACACCGTAGCAACTGCAAAGCAACATGCTTAAACCATTCAGAACCTTAGCAACCATATAGCAACTCCCTGGCAACAAACCAGAATACCCTAGCAACTGCAAAGCAACGTGCTTAAACCATTCAGAACCTTAGCAACCATATAGCAACTCCCTGGCAACAAACCAGAATACCCTAGCAACTGCAAAGCAACATGCTTAAACCATTCAAAACATTAGCAACCATATAGCAACGCCCTGGCAACAGCCCAGAATACCCTAGCAACTGCAAAACAACATGCTCAAACCTTTCAGAACCTTAGCAACCATATAGCAACACCCTGGCAACCAACAAAAACACCCTAGCAACCTAAAGCAACATGCTTAAACCACTTAGAACCTTAGCAACCACGTAACAATGCCCTGATAAAAACCCAGATCCCCCTAGCAACCTAAAGCAACATGCTTAAACCACTCAGAACCTTAGCAACACTCCGAATAAATAGCAACGTCCTGGCAATCAACAAAAACACCCTAGCAACCTAAAGCAGCATGCTTAAACCACTTAGAAACTTAGCAACATGTCGCCCTGGCAACAACCCAGAACACCACAGAAACATGCTTAAACCATTCAGAACCTCAGAAATGTTATAGCTGGTTGTGCTGTTATTTTGAGAAAATATCCCAGCGTGAGCTTTTTTCACCTTTTCTCTCTCTCCCTGTTCCAGGACTCGGCAGGTCGCTTAAAAGTGCGAGAGCAGCACTTCACCCTGGAGGAGAACCTCACCCCCAGCTTCGGCTTCATGCAGTCCTTTATCCTCCTCACAGACCACTACATACTGGTAGGAAAATGCAATAAAATCATTGTGTGATGCTGAAAAATTAATCACACCATAAATATTGAAATGAGTGTTTATTTACTCGTTGTTTAAATTATCATATCTTTAAACGTCATAATTCACATACATCAAAAATAGTTTGTGTTAATGAATATTAAAAGTCTCTCAATGACAATGTGTGTGTTCCCACAGGCACGGTTTGGGTTTGTGGCGATAGTTTTACTAAACCTTGGTGGGCTTGTACTCTTCAGATTTATGCCTGTCTCTTCAACAAGAGGTATTTCAGTTACTTTAACATATGATATATCTTTTGTCTTGTCTTCATAGTGCCAAAGCATAATTGACATTTCGCACTTATACTCTTCTATTTTACTTTTCTAATCTTCTCAAGCATGGATGTCCCTGCATCTTGTCAGTAAGAACAACTTGTTCTTCTACTCTCTGCTGCTGTTCAACCTTTGTACAGCATTAGGTAAGTCAATTCCTGACACCACTTAAAAAGTTTTGCAAATGAATGGAACATAATGACTTAAACCACCCCTGTAGAAGACCGGTGATCATTATTATACAGAAAAAGAGGAGTATTTTTTTCCATTCAATCATTCAGAAGAGAGAATGAATTATAGATAATGACGTATTTATTATATTATAGATAACTGCCTCTTAGTTTTATAAATGCCTATAACTAACCCCTGACCTTGGGCTGCATAATTTATGTAATAAAAAATAAATAAAAATCTAATAAAATTGTGAAAGTGCTGATTACAGCATTCCATTCAGGTCAACTCGTTTTTAGTTAAATATTCGAAAATATAATTTTTGTTTGTTTTTGTTTAGTTTTTTTAAAGTGGTTGAACATTGTAAACAAAAGAAAAATGTTCTTCAACATTAGCTTTATTTTTATTTATTTTTATTTTTTATAGAAAAAACACCATAGAACAAAAATAAGGGGAAAAATACTATGGTAACTTTTTTTTTTTTACGTTGTCCGGTGTATATATATATATATATGTATGTATGTATATATGTATATGTATATGTATATGTATATGTATATATATGTATATGTATATATATATATAATATATACACATACATATATGTGTGTGTGTATGTATATGTATACAAACCGGTATATAACATACATTTCAAAACAATTAAAATTAGGGCTAACAAAATAAATTTTTGACCCAAAACAAAAGTGTAATTTTTTTAACCGTTCACAACTGTTTACAAAATGAAAATGTTGTCATAGTTTACTTGTTATTCTAAATTTGTATGACTGTTTAATCTGTGGAACACAATTAAGTTATTCTTCAAAATATCTTCTTTTGTGTACCACAAAAGGCATTAAGTCATAGAGGTTTGGGAAGATGTGAGGGTGAGTGAATTATGTGTCACTTTTGTTGTGAATCCTGAAGAAACCTTAACGGACACTTAAAAAAGTGGCCTTAAATTAATAATTATGATTACAATATCAAGGAAAATTATGAATATAATTATGTAGCCCTACTTGGTTTGCTAAATAGCGTAATGAAGACATGTCAGGATGAACTCAGTCACAACCTGTCCATGCAATGACAGTTAAGAAGGAACAACTTTGTCTGCTGGTTTTTCAGGTCCATGGTTCGTTGGGGAAATCATTGATGGACACAATGGAGCCTGCTTTGCTTTTGGCGTATTTGTGGATGGGCATTTCCTTGAAGGCAGTCTGTCATATGTCGTGGGATTCATACAGGTAATTCAGGATTTAGCATTGGGAACCGAGAACATGTATGTTCTTATATGTACTGGTTCTGTTTTCTGAAAAAAATGCAACCGCATGAAATGAACAATGGAATTGACTGTATTCCTCTGAATGTCACAGAATTCAGCAAATATTAATTCATCATCAGTAGGGCTGTGTAATTACGGATCTCACCCTAACAATAAGGTACAAGGCTGTGCTGTATTGTGAATACAGTCACAACAGAAGGGCATTGTTAGGCACAACGTGAAGTATTCTATGGCTTTTATAAAATGGTTACCACAAAATATATTGAAGCAGATAAGTTGCTCTTTTTAAAGCAAAAATCATTCCGTTCCATCTTTCCGGCAGAAAAATTGTCCCTGACAATGACAGTAAACATCAAGCGAATGCTTCTAGATGCAATGCCTCATCTGATAGATCTCAAATAAAAACAGAGGCTATGAACTGTTCTCATGCACATTAATAAAAACATTTTTTTAACACAATATATAATATTTCTTCACAGATATAGAAATGCTTAGCTTTACTTCACCCTAAAATAAAAATGTTGTCATCATTTACTAATTTTCCCTCATATCCTTCCAAACAAAGACTTTTGTTCATCTTTGGAACAGAAATAAATAAAGCTTTTTCTTGAAATCGGAGAGAATTCTGTCCCTCCATAGACAGCTACACAACTACCACTTTGACATTTGACATTGACAACTACCACTTTGACATTTTAAAAACTTTCACAACAAGATCTTAAAACTAATCCATATATATTGAGGGTGTTTAGTCCAAGTTTTAACAAAAAAATTAACAGCAGCTAAACCGAACCTGCCGTAACACAAGAATAAAACCTCAATTTGGTTCTGGCAGAAGCTCAAACATGCTGCGTAACACACAAGAATTAACCTCATTGGTTCTTGTGGAAGCTGAAACGTGCTATGTAACACAAAAATGAACCTCATTGGTTCTTGTGGAAGCTTAAACGTGCTGCATAACACAAGATTGAACCTCATTGGTTCTTGTGGAAGCTCAAATGTGCTGCGTAACACGAGAATGAGCCTCACTGGTTCTTGCAGAAGCTCAAAAGTGCTGCGTAACATGAGAATGAGCCTCACTGGTTCTTGTGGAAGTTTAAATGTGCTGCGTAACACAAGAATGAACCTCACTGGTTCTTCTGGAAGTTTAAATGTGCTGCGTAACACGAGAATGAGCCTCACTGGTTCTTGCAGAAGCTCAAAAGTGCTGCGTAACACAAGAATGAACCTCACTGGTTCTTGCAGAAGCTCAAAAGTGCTGCGTAACATGAGAATGAGCCTCACTGGTTCTTGCAGAAGCTCAAAAGTGCTGCGTAACACAAGAATGAACCTCACTGGTTCTTGAGGAAGCTCAAATGTGCTGCGTAACATGAGAATGAACCTCATTGGTTATTGTAGAAGCTCACACGTGCTGTGTAACATGAGAATGAGCCTCACTGGTTCTTGAGGAAGCTCAAATGTGCTGCGTAACACAAGAATGAACCTCATTGGTTCTTGAGGAAGCTCAAATGTGCTGCGTAACACGAGAATGAACCTCATTGGTTCTTGAGGAAGCTCAAATGTGCTGCGTAACATGAGAATGAGCCTCACTGGTTCTTGAGGAAGCTCAAATGTGCTGCATAACACGAGAATGAGCCTCACTGGTTCCTGAGGAGGCTCAAATGTGCTGCGTAACACGAGAATGAACCTCATTGGTTCCTTAGGAAGCTCAAATGTGCTGCGCAACATGAGAATGAACCTCATTGGTTCCTGAGGAAGCTCAAATGTGCTGCGTAACATGAGAATGAACCTCATTGGTTCCTGAGGAAGCTCAAATGTGCTGCATAACATGAGAATGAACCTCATTGGTTCTTGAGGAAGCTCAAATGTGCTGCATAACATGAGAATGAACCTCATTGGTTCTCGAGGAAGCTCAAATGTGCTGCATTATATGAGAATGAACCTCATTGGTTATTGAGGAAGATCATATGTGCTGCATAACATGAGAATGAACCTCATTGGTTCTTGAGGAAGCTCAAATGTGCTGCATAACATGAGAATGAACCTCATTGGTTCTTGAGGAAGCTCAAATGTGCTGCATAACATGAGAATGAACCTCATTGGTTCTCGAGGAAGCTCAAATGTGCTGCATTATATGAGAATGAACCTCATTGGTTATTGAGGAAGATCATATGTGCTGCATAACATGAGAATGAACCTCATTGGTTCTTGAGGAAGCTCAAATGTGCTGCGTAACATGAGAATGAACCTCATTGGTTCCTGAGGAAGCTCAAATGTGCTGCATAACATGAGAATGAACCTCATTGGTTCTTGAGGAAGCTCAAATGTGCTGCATAACATGAGAATGAACCTCATTGGTTCTTGAGGAAGCTCAAATGTGCTGCGGAACGCACATCAAGTGAACCTTAATCTTCCGTTTACCACAACTGATGTGTGAGTGGATAAATGTTTATGTGAATAGAAGCCTCAATTAAATCTGTTCGTCATATAATGTGATCGAGACTCTTCAGAAAATTTGGACGAAACCACTCAATTTATGTGGATTAGTTTTACATTCTCTTTATGAACTTTTTGAAACGTCAGAGTGGTAGTTGTGTAGCTGTCAGTGATATAATTTGTAATAATAATTTGTTACATTTATATATAGCTTTTCTAGGCACTCAAAGTGCTTTACATATAGAAGGGGGGAATCTCCACCAATGTGCAGCATCCACATATTGCGCAAGAACGCCCTCCACACCAGCTGCTTGGTAGAGAGGAGACCGAATGTAGAGTACAGAAAGTTCTCAGATTTCATCAAATATATATTTGTGTTCCGAAGATGAACTAAAGTCTTAGAACCGAAGATGAACCCCAACCTTAAAGGACAACTCTATTAATTACCCCTAGGTTCGTTTTTCATCAGAGTTGTCCTTTAAAATTCTATACAATTCCCAACCCTAACTATAACGGGTGAGTCATAACATGCCGTTTGTCATCCACAGGTGCTGTTCTTCAATATGCCTCTCACTTATTACCTCTGCTGGAGTCTTCACCACAGGTGTCGTGGCACCAACTTCCGCTCACAAATCTGCCGGTCGGGCTACCACTGGAGGACTCTGGCAGTGCATTTGGGTATGCTAGTCCTCATGATCTGGCAAGCCTATTCTTGCTACTTCCTGCTGGAGACCTATGGGCGACTGGCCTTCTTCCTGTCTCCCGTACGTACCTGGGCCTTTCTCATGGGCCTGCTGTTAGTGTACAGGGCATGGTGGGGAGCACCTCCTCGTTTCTCCAATAGCAGCAGGACCAACCGTCCATTGTGATGGTGACAGTTGAAGAGAGGCCATCACCTGTATTGTTGTGACAGACATTGTTTTGTGCCAAGCTCTTCCCTCCTTTCACCGCTGTCTTCACAGTTATCAAATTGCCAATCATTCCCATTGTGTGTTAGGATAGAGAAAATATCCTTTAGTTAATATACAAATATGTTGTATGGCCCGATTATGACATCATCACACGTGGATGACGAAGCCTTTTAAAACACTTCAGACACGTTGGAAGTTTTCGTAGCCAGTTCCCACAATTGTGAACCCAAGCAGTGTCGAAGTGTTGTTAAGCATACCCATTACTTTGATAAACTGCACATTATATTCTTGTTAAATTATGTTTGTTTTTATGTGTGAGGAGCAATCAAGAAAGGAATAAGACTGCCTATTTTTAATAATTCTGCATGAAACTGCCACTACACAGAGAGGTCATTCAATATGGATCCTCTCAAATGTTTTTTAAAGCATAAAGAACACACTGAGAGAGGAAGATATCTCTTTCTCAATTTCTTACACCAGTAGACAATAATATGTCTAAAGGACCATTTAAGGGACGAAGCTGGTCGTTATCACAAATTAACTTTGTTTCAGAAAGAATCTTATACCAGTCTGCCAATGAGAATCATCAAAGAAGCCAAAGCATCTTGCTTTTCATGTCACCAAGCAGGAGATTAGAACTGTGTATGTGAGCATAATGGGACACTGTTCAGCCAATCAGAACTATTATGATCAGCTGACTACATTATCCCCACTTATTACATGGCTACTTACTAAGGCCCCGTCCACACGAAGCCAGAGCTTTCCCAATCCGATCTTTTTTTTCCCTCGTTTCAAGAAATATCTGTGTCCACACAAGATTACCGAAACCAACTAAAAACGATGTAGTTTGCATGCCAGGCCAGTGTGTGGCGCTGTAATTCTGCCACAGAAATACACTAAAAAGGGAGAAGAAGAGTTGTGGCTAGAAGGGGTATAGCAGTGGTCGGAGGTGAGGCAAAATCTCACAATAAAATAACAATAAATACATTTGCTACTTAACAGATGTGTTTTATTAATGCCTACACCTACCCTAACCCAAAACATACCCTAACAATAATGTAGATACGGTAATTAAATGACGCAATATTGATGTGCGCATGCCCAGTGTCCGTAGTTGTATCCCTTAACTCTTTCACCATGCTGGACGTAGTGTGATGACATCACCGTTTCAGAAAATATACGGATTCGCTGTACACACGAAAACGGAAGATTGCCAAAGTGGATGAATCTGATTGATTTTCAGATTCATCCACTTTGGGACCCGGTTTCAAAAAATATCGGATTCATGCTTCTAAAACGCCGGCTCCGTGTGGACGAAACGCTGATACGGTACAAAATGTATACGTATACAGCTAAACGCGTCTCTGTGTGGACGGGACCTAAAATACCCAAATTTTATTATGCCAGATAAAAAACTGTACTGTGATACGAAGGACAATAAATTGCCGGGGACAATCTAAAATTTTATAGTTTAGTGGTCGTTATACAAAATATTTGTCTGGCTATCAGCAAACCAAGCTAAATTTAAGATTGAACATTGAGCTGGGGAGTCTGCTCTGAATTTTCTACTGCACAAGAGGCATGATAAACGAGCATTATTAAAATGACTCAATTGGAAATGTATGCAATGGGATAGTCCTTCAATCAATCAGATCAAAAGGGGTGTGATCAACGGGCAACGACCCACCGCTTCTCTATCTGTCATCGTATTAAAACCTGCCAAACAGCGCCAGGTGGATAAGTCAGTCTGTGATTGGTTCCCAGAAAAGTTTTTCAGAATTAAAAGGTTAGTTCACCCAAAAAGGAGAATTCTATCAATTACTCACCCTTTTATAGAATGCCAAACTTATAAGACTTTTGTTTATTTTCAAAACACAAATGAAGATGTTTTTAAAGAAGCTAAACAATACTTTTCGTGCAGGAGCAAACCTCATTGGTTGATCGATCTTATTTGAATTAATATTAGAATAAAAGCCTAAATTATATCTGTTCACATAAGCAATGGTGTCTCTACTGAAGACTTTGAGTCATATGGATTTTTTTTTACAATGTCCTTTGAATAGAGGGACAGAAATCTTTCAGTAACCATTACTAATATCTTCATTTGTGTTTCAAAAAACCACCACCAACAACAAAAAAAGTCACGGAGCAACATGAGGGTGAGTAATTTGATGGTAGAATTTAAATTTCAGAACCATGTAATAAGTCTTGGTATGGAACACAAAGGATAATCCACTCTCTGCAGTGTATTATTCAAATGCATTTTCCAAAAATAAAAAAAAATACTCTCAAAAGGAAGAAACCACTATATTTATATAGATGACCATGAATGTAGAATTGTTTTTATTGCACAGTGGTTCATAGTCACAGTTAATACATTAAATTATGGACCCTTACACATCAAAATGCATCAAATTCAAGCCAGACATTTTGACCTGCTAACGGGCACATGCCAATGTAGCTTATAGAAGACCAATCAAATGTGCACAATTCTGATGTGCTTATTAGAGAAATGTTGTTAAGCAGCTCTTTTATAGTTGGTTTTGCACAGTTGCAAACCACACAAACGAACTAAGGACAATGGGCATTTTTAGGGGTAGAAAAAATCAGCTAGTTTAAAAAGAAACTTTGTCTCTTTTTTCCCCATTATCCACTTGACAGGTGACAGAATGAGCTGTGACAAGAGTTTCTGGTGGATTCATTGACATCCCTGTTTAGTCAGGTCACTCAAGGTCTCCGTTCTCTCTCAGGAAAGTAAAGACTTGAACAAAAGGCTGCTCTAGTTTGTCTTTCAATGACCTGAATGTTATTTTGAAAGAGTTTTGTCGCAGTTTAAGGCACATGATAGTGAGAACAAACTTTTTTTTTTATTCCACATTTACTCTACCTGTTAATCTAGATTTGTGGTGAACCATTAGGACTTTGAATGTTTGATGATGAAATATCTGCTTATGTGTGATTTGCTTTTAATTACTGTATTTAATTTTGAAATGAAATCAATGTATTCATCCACATTGATATTGTAATGTATATTCCTTCCAGTCGTTTTGCACTGTTTTATGGGCATTCTCTGTTTCTGTGATCACGTGGCTTTTGTAATTTCACTTGTTGGAAAGTGCTGTTCACATTTGTTTTGTGGAAGGCACAGAAATACTTTCTTTTCAGTGAAAGATTAATACATATTTACTTATAATTCAGAATTTACTTTAAAAAAAAATTGACATCACAAAATTGTTTATTATTCAGATTTACAGCTGGCAAGGTTGTTTTTCCACATGAAGATGACCTCAATTTATATTTCTGCACCTCTGAATTATCTTGCATTTGAATTGATTATATGGCTGTATTTATGTATTGTACAACAAAGTAAAGGGGTTTCATATTGTGACTTTCATATTTCGTGGCATCTTTTTCATGTAAAGGTATCATTATTTATATATATATATATATATATAAATATACACACACACACACACACACACACACACACACACACACACACACACACACACACGTGTGTACTTGTACGAGATTAAGTTAATCAAATAGAACTATTTTCAAACTAGCCACCATCTTGATAACTGACAGATACACAATGTAAAAATTTGGGGTCAGTATTTTTTTTTTTTAAGAATGCTTTTACTTCGCAAGGATACATTAAATTGATTGAAAGTAACAGTAAGGGCATTTATAATGTTACAGAATGTATGCAAATGCTGAACTTCAAAAAATTCAAATCATCAGAAAAATTCTGATTTCCACAATAATATTTTGCAGTGCAACTGTTTTCAGACCATCAAATCATCATAATAATAATGATTTCTAAAGACTGGTGTAATGATGCTGAAAAATCTTTATTTTTTATTTTTATTTTTTTATTAAAGCTGCAGTCTGTAACTCTTTGCACTCTAGTGGTTAATAAACAGAACTGCATGCGTCTTGTGGAAGAACATTGCAGCCGGAGCTACTTCTCTCTGTTTATGTCTATGGGTGAGTCACGCAGGGACTGTGCTCCTCCGCAGCGGTTCCTACCAGTCTGACCTGATATAGTCCCAATATAAACACTTATTATAAGTGTCCCATAATTATTCAGGGTAAGACAAAAACACGGTTTGGAAAATGGAATCATGTTGTAAGTTCTCATTAATTTTTGTAAATCTTGAACACAAAAAAAATTACGGACAGCAGCTGTAAACTTAAACATGATATTTTGTTTAGAATCGACATTTAGGGCAAGGCCAATTTTAATTTTATTTAATACAATTTTAAACATTTTTTGGATGCCTTTTATCTATAGTGACTCCGAGCACACTTAAAGGGACAGCCCCACTGGAGCAACCTCAAATGTCTTTTCTAAAATCAACAACAGAGGGCTTTTAAGTAACCTTTGGGTTACCACCCCAGATTTATACAGACTACACCACACAACTACCACAAGGCCTGCAAATGCAGATGTTTGTGTCAGTCTGAAATTTTGACAACTTGTTTGCCTACGTTGCCTCCAGTCATCATGGAGCAGAATGCTTCTGAAATATGCAAGTATAGTATTAATATAATAAACAGGGGTTCATACAATATGTATGCAGAGTACACTTCAACACATGACAAATTAATGACAATAACAAAGTCTCACCTCCCATGTTTTCTATACCATTTACAACAGTTTCCATCACCTGTAAAGTGAAAAAAGAGAAACATGGTGTACAAAAGGTTTTTTTATGATTTCCATGTGAGGACTGGTAGATTTACCTTCAACTGGCCTGTCTTTACCCAGTGGCTGAGCTGCATAAGACCTTCTTCATGTTTCTCCATGTAGTTCAATACAACAAATCTCTCCCTGTAAACATATAATGTGTACAAGTTGGCTATGTTTTCCATACACATATTTTTATGCAAATTTTGGGATATAATTTGAAAGATGCACACAAAAATCATATGAGCTCAACGGAGTCGATACTTTTTTTTAATCTGATAAGAAAACCTTTGCATAAACTATGATGGAAACACGTTTACCGAATAAATTCCTTGATGCGCATCAACAAAAAAAAAAGACATGACCTTGCGTTGGGGTGCAAACCAGCAGACCAATCTCATTGCACAGCAGGCTTGTGCACAATTCAGAACTGAATTGAGAATGACTCCTAAATTCCAATTCAATTCTTAAATTTTAATTGTTGTTAAAAACAGGATATAGAATTACAATTGAATTGGAAGGAAGTAGAATTATAATTCAAGAAAAAAATCAAAGAAATTCATATACATGTCCATCTTGCCATAGCAGCTTCTTCTGCACCTGTTGAGGGAATCTTTAGTGTTGCAGGAAAGATCTTCAGACCAGAAAGGTGCAGACTCAATGATAAAACATTTAAGGAGCTATTGAGAATTTGATGCATCAGTGTTGCTCAGAGAGTTTTGCACTGGAATTAATGATAACTGCATTTACAACAACTTTTTGTTATTTTATTACTTTGAAATTAAAATATCATTGAAACAAAACTAATTAAACAGCAATAAAGGGGTTCATTTATTTAAATGTATCATTATCTGTATTAAGAATAAAATGTATGCAGGGTTGAGGAGAGACATTGTAAAAAATTAATCATGGGTCTTTTAATTTTCACACACATAAAATTAAGGTCATAATTAAAAAAACAGTGTGTATTTTTTCTTAAGAAATTGTTGTTTCAGTATTGTAAAGAAATAAAACCAAGACATACACTTTCCTAATTTATTTTAAGGAAATGTAAGAAATTTTGAGGCTTGAATTGAGGAACCTATTAAGTTGATAAAATTAAGGAAAATAAGATTACTTTTTTAATTTAAGAGAATTAGCTCAATTATGCAGTTTTATTTAAAGACACCATTGTTAGTTCCCAGCATGCTTTGCTTATGGCTGGAAATGGAGATTAATATTGAAGGGTTACTTTAGCGATTGGTATATTGCTTTGTATCAGTAGAAACCCTGGAGTATATTCAAATTATTGTGCTTTAAAGAGATTTATGCATTTTATTTCTTGAAAAATTCCTACCATGACACAAATTGATGATATTTGATCTTTGGAATGTTTGGCCAGGGTAAAGCCAAGGGCCAAGGGTAAAGACTACAGCCAGCAGAGGGAGCCATTTCCTCATGTTTTACACTCGCACATGTGGGACGGAGATCTCACAATCACAGCTCAGCTCGCAAGCTGCAGGGATTAATTTAAACGGACCTATGTTGATTGCTGACAGAGAATGTAAGTGTTTTAACTTCTCAAATTAATTTCTATTAAAGTTAAGCTTCCAAAGGCATGAACTAAAAACGCGAATGTATGCCGTGAGTTTGGTCGCGATTACCTCAGGTTTCGGCTCATTTATGACGTTAAATGTAATCTGACTCCTGCAGCATTAGCTGTGCCTGTGAGACTTATTATATTGAACAGACGGGTTCAGTTTTTAATTGTAGTGTCTTCTCCAACTCAGTCACAGGCCATGTCCACACTAACACGTTTTCATTTGAAAACGTATATTTTTCTCTCCGTTTTGGCCTTCCGTCCACACTGAGACAGCCTTTTAAGTCAATGAAAACGCTCTCCAAAGCGGATAAATTTGAAAACGCCGTCTTCGCGCCATTGTGTGGACTGTGAAAACGGAGGCTTCAGGTGTGTTCGACATCGGCTGCGGCTGGATGCATGCGATCGGCGAGAGTAGCCGAGTGCAGTCGGGGAGGAGCTGCAAACGGAGACGTGAAGTCGGACACTTTCTGCTTCCCGTGGTGACGCTTGCACTGCGTTTGCAAACTTTATCACAGCTGAAGTTAAATAAATGCAATATTTCTCAAATACACAGATGTTTCAAATGACATTTTCATTCAATACTTTATGTACTGTTTAATAAAGTGTCTATTTGGACAAGATTAATGTTCAACATACAAACATACACTATCAATGAAGTGTTGTCAACGGTTTTTATCAGTTTTAGTTTGATAAACATGATGGTATAACATCGCGGCTACATGAAAAGAGGTTTTACTGTTTTAAATAAATGATTTGTGAGCATTAGCATAACCTAAGGTTTTAGAATAAACACAAAACGCACGTGATCGCTGTCATGCGGTGAATCGGCCAATCATGGATCAGCTGTGTCGTCATCAGAGCTCTTGCATCCACCTGCAGCCCCCCTTGAGAATCTGCAGCGGCTGCATCAGCCGGCTGCTCTCGAATCGCTCTCGCGGTACTTTGTTGACAGACGTCACAGTCACGTGCTGTCGGCGCTGTCTCAAGTCGGACACATAGACAGTAAAAGAAATGGACCGAGCGTTCCCATTGACGTCTACGGCGAAAGAATGAAGTCAACCTAGGGGCACTCACTTCCTGATGGCTGAGCGAACTGCGCAGGCTCAGACTGAGCTTGACGACGTAGATGTGACGTGAGCCTCCTGTCTGACAGCTGTAGGTCTTCTAGTAGATGTGGAAAGCGAAAGCTGAATCACGTTGTTTAAATATTTTCTCCCGTTGCTTTTGGCTCACTATGGGCTTCTCCCCATTCTTCCCCCTTGACTTTATCAGACTAGTCTCCAGGACATGTCTCCACGTCCCCCCAATTGTCTCATAGACAGTAAAAGATTGCCTGCGAGCGTCTCTTTAGGTCTATACGGTAATTTCTCAACTGTGCGACAGGGTCGCGTTGGTTATGACGCAATCGTTAGCCTATTTTTACAAAAACAGCTGCTGCGGGGCGATAGTGTAAGATACAAGGTAATGGAGCCTTTTATACATTGTCATGTTTCTTTAGAAATAAACAATGGACAAATGGAGTCTTTAAACGTCTCAGATGTAAAGTTATTCACTGTCAAAGTGACTCAAAAATGAATGGGAGTCAATGGGATGCTAACAGCAGGTGATGGCTTGGTTAGCAATGGCAGCCCCTAGGGGTGGAACGCTTTCCGAGCGCTAGATTACCCCCTTGGGGTCGGACAACATTTCTAACCGGCATGCACTGCTTCAAGTCAGCCGCCGATCGGTCTGCGCATCGCTAGGTGAAGTCGAACAAGCCTGTTAAGTCGGACACTTTCTGCTTCCTGTGGTGACGCTTGCACTGCGTTTGCAAACTTTATCACAGCTGAAGTTAAATAAATGCAATATTTCTCAAATACACAGATGTTTCAAATGATATTTTCATCCAATACTTTATGTACTGTTTAATAAAGCGTCTATTTGCACAAGATTAAAGTTCAAAATATAAACATACATTACCAATGAAGTGTTGTCAACGGTTTTTATCAGTTTTAGTTTGATAAACATGACAATATAATATCACGACTACATGAAAAGAGGTTGTACTGTTATAAATAAATGATTTGTGAGCATTAGCATAACATCAGGTTTTAGAATAAACACCAAGCACGTGATCGCTGTCATGCCGTGAATCTGCCAATCGCGGATCGCAATTCAGCCAAGATGGTGAACGACCTTGTACAGCAGTTGTTTTGTATGCTTTCTGTTTTGACAGCCTTGTTAAATATTAATGTCAGTTTGTACATACTGTTAAAAAACTCAGTGCCTTTTCTTGACATTGCTGCAAAATTTCAAAGAGTAAATAAACGAGTAGCGGAAATGACGCAAGTCGAAGCGTCTTGGGTTTGCTCATGCGCAGTACGGGGATGTAAGCGTTTTCAGACGTTTCAGTGTAGATGAAAATTTTTTGAAAAACGATTGAAAATGATAGTGTGGACGCGGAGCGTTTTTAGACGAAAACTCTGTTTTTAAATTTATCCGGATTAGTGTAGACGTTGCCACACCACAGTAATCCAGTAGCAGTTGCATTGGGAATGGCCTCACAGGGCAGCGAAGCATTCTGGGAATTGTAGTCTTTCATCCCCATGAGACAAATACATTTTCTGTCTTTTCTCAGTCTAGAAGGCACCAATTCAAAAATAATTTCACATTTCTACTGCATTAATGACCCAGTTTAAATACAGGTTCATCTTTCCAGCGCTGAAGTACCCCTTTAAGTGTTATTTAATGTGTTTTTGAGTGAAGGAAAACATCTGTTAATGTTTGACATTTGAAAGAATTTCTGTTATGTTGAAGTTTTGACCGTTACCATTGTGCAGAAAAGAGCAAAGCTTAAAGAGTAGAGCTTATAGTTAGGTTGTGATATGAATAACTGCAAGTATTTTTATTATTATTATGAAGAATGTTGCTTTCTTCAATGAGCAAAAACTTTGCTAATGCTAGTGCAATAACAAGTTTGTTTCTACTTGTGCCAGCATCAAACAGACTATTAATTGAATAACATAACTGAAAGTCAAATATAAACAGGTAATTTCCATTTACTCTTATATATATCAACTTAAATTGAAAAAGTACATTACACTAATAAGATTTAATTCATCATAAAAACTACTGAAATATTATGTAATGTATTTCCACCATCTTTTTTAAAGTAGATACTGTGTAATATTTTTACAGTGTAGATGCATGTAATGAAATTGTGTTATTAAATTACAAAATTAATGTAATTGTTGTATTACTGAGGTAAAATGTCTAATTCCATTAGTTACTAATCATATTAAAAGTAAATTGCTTTACATTGATAAAGTAATCCAAACCACATTTATAATGGGTAACTTATAGCAGTAAGCAATTACATTTCCAAAGTAACCTTCCTAACACTGAATGTACGAGAGTTTCAACACATTCTTTCTGTTGTGTGACTGTAAATGGACTGCATTTATATAGCGCTTTTAACAGACCCTGTGGCCATCCAAAGCGCTTTACATTTTTGCCTCACATTCACCCATTCATACACCGACGGCGATGTCAGCCATGTAAGGCGCCATCCAGCTTGTCGGGACACCTCGACACTTGGTCAGGTGGACAACCTGTTCCGGTTTGTAGACAACCTACATGGACCCCTGAGCCACTGCCGCCCCTACTGTGGAATTTCTTTGAATTGTCATGAATTTAATTCAACTTCCTGTCATTCCAATTCAAATTCAACTTCCTGTGGGGCGGAGTCAATTCAATTCAAATTCTAATTCATGAATTGAATGCAGGTCAATTCTGAAATTCTGAATTTTGCACAAGCCTGTTGCACAGCACCTGAAACACGGTTTTGGTCATTCTGAAATGCCTCAGCAAAGTCTTAAAGGTCCCGTTCTTCGCGATTCCATCTTTCAAACTTTAGTTAGTGTGTAATGTTGCTGTTAGAGCATAAATAATACCTGTAAAATTATAAAGCTCTAAGTTCAATGCCAAGCGAGATATTTTATTTAACAGAAGTTCCCTTTCAAAGCCTACAGCGAACGGCCGGTTTGGACTACAGCAGGAAGTGCAGGGATGTAATGACGTCACTAGAACCGTTTGTTGACTAACTCTCCACCCACAAGAACACGCAAAATAGGGGGTGTGGTCTTGTTGCTCTCCCACGTGGAGAAGAGCGTGCATTCAGCACTTGCATCTCCCCGTTATGGTAAGAGGCGGGACCTTTCCGGGCAAAGTGCGTTAAGCTGCTGTCCAATCACAACACGGGAAGCGCTGGCCCAATCAGAACTCGTTACGTGTTTCTGAAGGAGGGACTTAATAGAACAAGGAAATCATCAGGCCGTTTTTAGGACAGAGAAAACAGCGCTGTACAGATAAGTAAATTGTGTGAAAAATACTGTTTTTTTACACGCGAAACGAACTCATGTTATATTGGACACTGTTAACATAATCAAAGCTTCGAAAACACGCGAAGAATGGGACCTTTAAAAGAACTGTCTCGCACGACTGCATTTCCAAGCAGTTATGTGATATTCAATTTTTTTTTCATTATTATGTCTTATTGCATTTGAATGGACAAAAACATAAAATTATGACACAATGCTCTTTTTGTCAAGTATCTTTCTAAGCAGCATCTTAAATGAGTTAAGTTTTAAAGGAACATAAAGAAAATCTAATTTGTGCCGTTTGTGACCGGTCTTAAAGTGACAGCAGCCTAATAAATCTGCTACTGTCTGTCAATGTCAATCAAAGAACAAAAGAAAAAAATCACTCACTGCTTTTGATTGGATAAAAACTTTTTTTTTTTTTTCTTTTTTTTTGCTTTAATGAGACAGCCTATATTTAATATATATATATATATCTATATTTAATATATAGACTGAAGTGTGCAGTATTTTACATTTGATTACTTTATTCAATTTCTGTACTATTTCTTAACTCAATATTAGGAAACTGTTAGATCCCTTTAATTTGTATCTTTATTATACATAGTATTAATTTGTGCTATTACTTGTAATTTGTTTATTTGTTCTTATTTTATTACAGACTGAATGTCTTTAAAAAAAAGAACTTGTTTTACTTTATATTAGTTTTTGTTGTGGTAAAAAAAATTGTAATTGAGAACTGTGAAATTTCATTGGCATGTAAAGTGTTTAATGCCAATTATTATTTATTCTTAATTTAAAAAAATTCACAAACATACAAATGTATGGGTCAACAAATTAGGTCCTACTAAATTCTCTCTTGTACCTTGTAATATTCTTGCGGTGCAAAGCTTCTTGGGTATCCTCACTTAGAGGAGGTGGGTAAGGAACATCCTTATTGTACTGTGAGATTTGTCCACACAGGATTACATGACCACCAGGATTCATCTACACAGCACGAGTATTGCACTTTAATTTAAAAACACCACTCTGTTATTGGCAACAACAAAAAGTAAGAAAAAAAGCAGCACATACTGTGACTATTGTACCTGTGATATAACAGCATCGCTGATGGGACCCCCTACATTATCAAAGTATATATCAATGCCTCTGGGGCACTGCTTTTTCAGTGCTGAGCTGATATCTCCACTTCTGTAGTTTATCCCTGCTGTAAAGCCCAGCTCCGTTACCAAGGCCTGGCATTTCTGCTCGGAACCGCAAATTCCCACGACTCTCTCACAACCATCTAATCTGGCAATCTTAAACAACAGAGAGGAAAATCAAAAAAACATAACTTAAAGTACTCTATATAATACCATATGATGTGCATATTATTTTAGGGTCCATTTACTTTGTGTGACACCGTTTTTAACTAAAAATTGAAGAAAAACGTGTGTTTTGGCTGTTTATTTACACAACAAATGGGGGCCTTAAAACAAACTGAAAACAGGTTTCAAAGTGCAAATTTTTGAAAACAATACCGGTATTTTCTCAGTGTAAACCAACAAAACACAAAATTGTGAAAACGGTGACGTCATGTGAATAACATGTTGCCAGTCTATAGGCGTGTAATGTTTCTTTACAAAGTGATGTCGCCAACTACTGGCCTGGCAGCAGAATACAGAGTTTTTATTCGTTTTCACAGATCAGCGTGAACATAGTCTGGGAAAACCCAGACAACTTCTGGCAAATTTAGATTTGCTCTGCAAGTAGTCTGGTAAAGAGCCCATTCAAGCCGATTTCTAATCCGTCAAAATCGCGGCACCAATCAGAAACATTGGGGCGGGCTTTACACGATGATGACAGCGCAGTGACGGTCGGTGAAGCAGATTTTGTATATTACAGAGATCGATGCCACCGTGGAACATCACTCGTTCGAATCAGCTATCTTGTCTGTTTTAAGCGATTTAAACTTTTCCTTTTCATTAAAACCTGAGCAAAGAACAACACTCCGCTACCAGAACTTCGTTCCACACCCATAAGACCCTTTCATCTCCGGAACACAGTTTAAGATATTTTATATTAGTCCGAGAGCTTTTATTTTCCTTCAATGAAAATGTATGCTCACTATACTGTTCATGTCCAGAAAGGTAATAAACACATTATCATTGTAGTCCATATGTGACATCAGTTGGTTAATTTAAATCTCTTGAAACATCGAAAATATAATGTTTTTATTACCTTTCTGGACATGGACAGTATAGTGTGCATACACTTCATTGAAGGAACAGAAAAGCTCTCTGACTTAATATAAAATATCTTAAACTGTGTTCTGAAGATGAACAGAGGTCTTACCGGTGTGGAACGACATTAATCATAGTCATTAATTACATAAATTTCATTTTTGGGTGAACTAACCCTTTAAAACTAAATATTAAAACTTTATTAATAATAACCCTATTTCATAAATCTGTCTTTTAGTAGAGAACAGGTCAGTTTTGTAAACACTTACACATTACCTGTCCAGAAACTGACCCACAAGCTCCAGCTGCTCCACTGATGACCATTGTCTGGTGGCTTCCTGCAGTCACATGGCCCTTCTCTCTCACACCTAAAAGAGCAGTGAGGCCAGGCATGCCTACCGCTCCTAGAACATATGACAGGTGTCCATCAACCATCTCTGGGTCAACCTGCAAGAACGAGTACGCCACACATCATAAAGCCACATATACACGAGAAGACTATTTGATGAAACTTGCCAAAATAAACATGATACCTTTTGTAAAAGGCTGCCATCCATCACATCATAGGTTTGCCAATGCCAGTTGAATGAGGTGACAATAGTGCCCACAGATAATGCCTGATTATTACTGGCCTCGACTACACCAACTCCACCTCCATCCACACACTCATCTAATCTCCATGGCAACAGGTAGTCCGCTCCAGTGTCATCATTCATGCGACAGCGCTGAATTGAGTTTAGAGTTATAGTTTCATACATGAGTGAATAAGTTAATGTCTAATAAGTCTTATATTTATAGTGAATTTGATTATATATATATATATATATATATATATATATATATATATATATATATATATATATATATATATATATATATATATATATATAAAAATTTACTCAAAAACCCCACTTAAAAGATAAGAAGAAGAAAGAATGAAGGTCATCTCACCATGTAAGGGTCAACCGAAAGAAAGATTGTCCGAACTAACACGTTTCCTTCTTTCAACTCGAGGGATTTCATAACCTCTTCTACACGGAAATTCTCTGGAACCGGATGACCATTTTTGCCTAATCATAATACACGGAAAACCAATGAACTGGAGACTCTTGCAGCACGGTAATATCCTGATAAGTAGAAACTGTTATTGTTAATGATGTGTAAACTAAGCAATATTATCACCGTGGTTTACCTGGTCGGGAGTGCAGCACAACTCTTTTTACATTTAACATTTCCCTTCTTTTATTTTATTTCTCAAAGTTTTTAAGACTTGTCTAGTCAGAACTTTTATCTTTAATGCAACTCTCGCAACCATAGACAGTAAAAGAAATGGACACAGCGACCCCATTGACGTCTACGGCGAAATAATGAAGTCAACCTAGGGGCACTCACTTCCTGATGGCTGAGCGAACTGCGCAGGCTCAGACTGAGCTTGACGACGTAGATGTGACGTGAACCTCCTGTCTGACAGCTGTAGGTCTTCTAGTAGATGTGGAAAGCGAAAGCTGAATCACGTTGTTTAAATATTTTCTCCCGTTGCTTTTGGCTCACTATGGGCTTCTCCCCATTCTTCCCCCTTGACTTTATCAGACTAGTCTCCAGGACATGTCTCCACGTCCCCCCGACTGTCTCATAGACAGTAAAGATTGCCTGCGAGCGTCTCCTCAGGTCTATACGGTAATTTCTCAACTGTGCGACAGGGTCGCGTTGGTTATGACGCAATCGTTAGCCTATTTTTACAAAAACAGCTTCTGCGGGGCGATAGTGTAAGATACAAGGTAATGGAGCCTTTTATACATTGTCGTGTTTCTTTAGAAATATACAATGGACAAATGCAGTCTTTAAACGCCTCTGATGTAAAGTTATTCACTGTCAAAGTGACTCAAAAATGAATGGGAGTCAATGGGATGCTAACAGCAGGTGATGGCTTGGTTAGCAATGGCAGCCCCTAGGGGTGGAACGCTTTCCGAGCGCTAGATTACCCCCTTGCTCGCAACGCATTTCTTCCTGGAATAATCACATGACGCCCAGCCGCTCGTCTGATTGGCTGTAAGATAGTTAAATGACTGGTTAATCAGACTCGCGAATCGGTTCTTTTGAACAGCTCGTTTCAAAGAACCGGTTCTTTTTTATTGCCTTGTACTAACATACAACAAAATTATAACAATAATATATTATAATTAATAATATAATATACTTATAAGCAGAATTACAGTATTTCATGTGTTCTTGTTAGTTTGTTGCTGCTTTGACAAAAACAGAAAGGCCCGGTTTTAGAGACAAGGTTTAGATTAAGCCAGGATTAGGTTTCAGTTCATTAAAGTAGCTTTTATAAATGTGCCTTAGGAGACAAAATAAATAAATAAACATTACTGGTGGGCATCTTAAAACAAAACAATGCCTCAGATACATCAGTGCAAGTTGCTTTCTGTTTTGACAGCTTAAACTAGACATGGCATGACATTTTAATTTCAGACGAATACAATAGGTGTAATGTTAAAGAATATCCTGGCTCTTTTTAAAGCATTATAATGGCAGTAAACAGCAGTCTCTTGTGAACATGCGTACAACAGTTAGTAAAAGAGATTACAGTTTGTTTTCAATATGGATATTTTTCTTACACAAACGCAAGCATCACTTCGCTTCAGAAGGTTAGAATGTCATATGCACCTTGGATGAGAGTGAGTAAATCATGGGCCAATTTTCATTTTTGTGTGAACCATCCCTTTAATCCTAGTCTTAGTTTTTAACTGAAAGCAACTTGCACTGATATATCTTAAAATATCACAGTGCCATTGTTGTTTTTCTTAAAGTTTTCTTAAAATATGTTATTCCCTTAAAGCTACACTGTGTGATATTTTCCCCCATCTAGCGGTGAAAAGGTATGACCACCCAATGAATATTAGTTTCTGTTCCCCTCAATTCTGATTTCGTTTTAACTCCTACGGTGGCCGATTTATTCCAAGATTAACATGGCAATCCCCCTCTTCACATTCGACACGGTGCCATCGAATGTTAAAACGTGAAAGGTGACGCTTGAATTTATGGGTATGTCCCTCTTTGGCTAATGGAGGGGCAACATGGCGAACAGCATTCGAACCCCTCACCCGTATGCATTTTCAATGGCATATTATAAACTTACGAGAATACTTTATTACTTGAAAAAAGTAAATATACATTAATGAGCACATATATTTTTGAAAGAACTAAGTGTTTTTAGCTAAGAATAAACTAATAAAGTTACACAGTGTAGCTTTAACTAAAACGAGTTGATACATACTAGCACTTCTGCAGAAGTGCTATTCCACCATACATTATAGTTCTCCTTTTTATTCCACTTAGAAAAGTGCCAAGTTTTATTTTGTCATTATACTTGATCGTTCAACTATTCGTGAAACTGTATTAGGGAAAATGTGGAGGTGTTCATTTTTATTCCCTCATTTTAGTTAAGGGAATAACATAGTTTAATATGAAAAAGCGGTGAAGTATCCCTTTAAGATGCACACTTTTTCTAAGGCACTTTTATTAAAGCTCCTTAAATGTCCTAATTAACCTAAAACCTAATCCTGGCTTAATCTAAACCCTGTAATCTAAACCTGGTCTGTGAAACCGGTCAAAAGTTATTTAAAACCCAATAGCAAAACTTGAATTTACATTAACCAATAGGCCTAGCTAGCTTACTAAAATGCAGTCATGTGCTGACTTAGCATTTTTAATAGCTGCTTTCGTAGTTGTTGACTCTTGATTAGGTTCAACCGATTCAAAAACAATCCGACTCAAAGGAATGATTTGTTCACATTTCGGACATCGCGTGTTTTACTTTGGACACTAATGCAAATCTTTGAGAGGCGATTCCTTATGGACCGTTTGAGGAACCAGGTGTTTACAGCACACATGACATGACATTAGGGTGAGGAGTTTACATTGATTTAACTGTTCATGTACATATGCCATCGTATTCGTAAATCTGCCACACTTTACTAAAAGGTGTCTCCTGTATTGAAGGTGCAAGAGAAAAATGACATCACGGTGCAATTTGCAGCGGGTGGCGCTCTTGTTACCAACGAGGAAGTGACGCTACAGGCAAAGGCTTAAAGTTTTTTTCCCCCTTTTTTTTCTTGAAAGCAACACGAAAAAGATCTGGATCGCTGGAGCTACGTCGCAGATGTTTTACAGGTAATGTAAGGCGCAATAAGTAATTCCAACTAGATTCGTTTTGAATGCATTTCAACTCGTAAAACATATATTTGCGATGAGTTTCTGCAGGACGTCGAAGGAAGACCTACCCTGGAGCATGAATTCAATTGAATTTGGGTGGTTCCGTACTTTTGACAGAAACAATTAGATGCGCTTTTACAGTCATTGTTACGAGGGACGAACTGTTTCTCATAAACACATTTTTGCACGAGCGCAGCAAGCGTTGCAGCTTCACATCACACGTGAGCAGCAACAGAAAGTGCTTGTCTTTAGAACAGTGTTGCTTGCAACTGTGTAATGATCTGTTTATCGAATGCATGCGTTTCCTTTAAATCAGTGACGGTGTCAGCAATGCGTATGTCAGTTTTGTACCTGCATTGTGATGGATCATGTTACTGTTGTGCAACATTTGGTGGTGTTGCAACAACTGTGTCATGTAAACTTGTGTCAGCCTCCCCCTTAATCCATCGCAACACTTACTGAGTGCAGTCGTTTTCATTTAGGACAAAATGTAATTGTTTATGTACAATCGTGCATGCATTGTTGTGGCTATTAAAGAGGGATGCTGTCACGCGCCCATCTGCATTTTGGGATTAAGAATGTAGTCTGCCTGCATAGGTGATGCATCTAATTCTAATAATGCGTGAGAATAATATTTTACACACCCGAATAGCATTCAGGGTATCAGATTGTTTATTGAGGTTGGTTCTCTCAGCACATGCCATACCCGTTGAATGGCTGCCTGCATGTCTGATGGCTTTGCACTTTATTTTAAGAGAGAGAGAGAGAGAGAGAGAGAGAGAGAGAGAGAGAGAGAGAGAGAGAGAGAGAGAGAGAGAGAGAGAGAGAGAGAGAGAGAGAGAGAGAGAGAGTCCACAAACACTGACACGATGAGGCCTATGGGTGTCTCCTTACTCACGGCAGCACATGCTTGATCATGTCCGTGCTGCTGATCCTCTGCACGCATGCAGAAATGCTTCCAGTCATCGGCGTTATAGAGTCCATATTCAGAACTTTCACGTACTGTTTAAAAAGCAGTCTGTCTTGCCTTGACACTATGCTTGCTCCAAAATAATTATGTTCACAATGTTCCCTTTTTATATTGATAACAATCGTCTCTGTGAGAATGGATTGGGACTATTGTCTGAATAGTATATCGTTTCGTTACATTCAATGGGGGAACTGAATTGTAACTCAAGGCTTGTTTCCTCTAAGTCTCTTATTAGATTGTGAAATAATGCCCTGCAACATGTTAACATAGTTCACAATTTATCCCTAAGCTGTAAATCAGTGTCTAGTTCAAAAAGTCTTTTTTAAGTAGGCCTATAGTAGTGAGTTTGGGTAACAATCATAAAATATGGACATTTTAAATGTTAACACATTCATTTGTCGCAGCCACTGATTTATATAAATTACTCGGTAATAATGTTCTCTATATAGATCAGTGGTTGCAGCTAATCGAAAATAAAAAATAATAATCACTACAATTAGATTTTAAACATTTTAATTTAAAATGGTTGCCACAGATGCTGATGTACTACACAACTATACTCATACTAATTTAAAATGGTAGCTAAATATATGCAACAATTAATTTAAAATGGCAGGGCTAACATGGGAAAACACATTTAAAAAAACTGAAGAGTTTGCTTTCGCCTGATAGTTGTGGGAAATGTTGGTCTATACATTGTACAAAATGGGACAATCATTGTATTCACTATAAGTGCTCTGGATAGGGTTACAGCCCGCCCTGTTTGCTCAGAAATTATATTTATACTTTTTTTTTTTTTTAAGAAATACAATATGAATATAAAAAAATGTTTGGAATTTAAACTGGTAGAGTCATCATTTAACATCACAAATTAAATGCATAAAATAATACAACTTTTTTTGTGTCCTGTAGCCTATATATCCTGTGTTGTTTTTATATTATAGTCCCCTCAGGAGGAGGATGGTGGTCATAATATAGCTATCTCATTTCTTATTGGTTAAACGGTTGGTTACAACACACCTTGTGTTGCAACACACTGCTCACCCCCAATCCAAACAACCATGCAGTTTGTTTATGATGAACGTCTTAAAAGTCTCTCATTTGTTGGTTTTCAATTAGTATCAATCACGTCTCTTTTCTTTTGTTGACTGACCACATCGTAATTCATTGACACGATTCAGGTTTGGATGGTGATGTTTAGTACAAGCCATGCTCTGAGTCTGAAGAACGTTTCCCAGTGACGGAATTTCCCGCATGGCCTGTGCATTTGCTGTAATTTACAGCGCCCAGCATGGAAGGGGAAAGGCCTTATATGGTAGCGGAAGTGGGTGTGGCCAACAGGACAGTAGGGGATCACAAGACTTCAGCTGAAAGAGAATGTGTTGTTCCATACTCCGTGTACGAGTGAACTAGATTGGTTTTGGGCGATTTGATTCGCATGTGCGTGCAATAATAACGAAATCGCGTGCAATTATTTTGGAAAACGCCTCGCCATTTTGTCAAAGAAGCCCTCCATTTCCATTTCTCGGTGGTTTCATTTGCACAAGGATCTACCTCTTGACTTGAATATTACTGGAGTGAGGTCAGCATTGCATGACTCAATCGTGGATAAGCATGCAGTCATTTCTGTACTGTTGCATTGGACCTTGGCTTGCAGTTGTTCTACTAAGGGCTACCTGAAGCGCTGAAAATAACAACTACGGTAATGATTCTTTTTTTAAACTATATCATTTAATGTTTAAGACGTGTTTAGCGAATCGAAACCATGCATTTGACAATTATTAGCAAGTTGTTGCAGAATATTATTCGCATCCGAGCGTGCGTACGTGTGGCTGTTACTCGCTTGTAAATACTGAAAGCAAAAACTAACTTGCTCGCAAATTATATTCACCAGAGTTGACAACTAGGAAAAGACAGGAGGGGGGGCTTGTCATTTACCACTTTTATTATTTTGCTGCTCAAGCATGCTTCATAGGGTGTATTGTTGTCTCACTTTGTTGCAGTGTGACACGGAATTAGTGACTGGATAATCCCTTTTCTGCAACAAAGGACTTCTGGTAAATAGCGCTGAGCTGGCTTCACTGGGAAGGGGGGTCCAGGAAGGGCACTCTGTAACATGCAAACACACTTATGTGTGTATCAAGCATTGAGCTGCCTACCCAGATCGAGTTTTTGAGGGGCTATATTCGAAAGCGCCGCGCCATAGCGTTGCTTTTTTTAATGGAAAAGTTAAATGGACGGTACACGCGCACAATGAGTTTTTTTTCCATTTTTTACTGTTGTTCCGAACCCGTGTGACTTCCTTTTTGTGGAACACAAAACAAGATGTTATGCAGAATGACAGCCTGGGTCCCACGCGTCTTTTTCCACAAAATGAAAGTGAATGGGGGAGGCTGTCATTCTGCATAACTCTTTTCCACGGAAGAATTACAGTCATACAGTTTCGAACAATACGATCGAGGCTGACAGGAGATTGATTTTTGGGGTGAACTATTCTTATAAAGCTGCATAAACTTTTAAAAAGCGCGAGACCCCGTCTTGTGTCTACGCCCCCTAAATGCTGTCTAGTTAGGCAACTCACTAGTCTCTCTCTCTCTCTCTCTCTCTCTCTCTCTCTCTCTCTCTCTCTCTCTCTCTCTCTCTCTCTCTCTCTCTCTCTCTCTCATGCCTCAGCACTTGAGGCCGTTCTACATTCGTTCGTGATTTAAATTAAGTAGTAGGTGCGATTAGGTAACCGTGCTCTAAGTTACAAGCTTATTAAACGCGTTGTCTTGTCAACTGTTAAAACCTTGGCTTGTGTAACCGTGCGTTGCTGCGTCTTATTTTTGTGCTAATGCTTCAGTACGCGCAGTTTCAACTGAACGCCATGTGCTGGATTTAGAATAAAAATGTAGCTGACCTACAATATGGTGTTAACACTTTAACTGGACTTTGGGTTGGTTAATGCATGTGTTGTTTACATCCCTGCGCTGTTAGGGGTGTTTCTCATTGCGTTGCACCACCCCTGAAAATACTGCAGCTTTAAATGACTGCTTTGAGTGCGCAGTAGTTATTACATACCATGCACTTTACTAGCCAATGTTGAACTTACTTAACAGTACTTGTTTCCCCTACTAGATTATTTGGCCGATGTAATGTAAACATGACTAGTAGAATGTTCAGTGCTGTAGTTGTTTTTCTCAACAATAGCCTACCAGTTACCATTAAATCAAAATTGTTGTTTGTTTATGGAATGTGCAGTGTTTATTATACATAATTTATTTGTGCACATCATTATTTTTAAAAAATGCATGTGCCCTTGTAATCTTTAATCAAAATAATGTCCACTCCCACTTGCCATCTCTTATGACCTCTTCTGACGTGTTTACTGGCATGAGGGCAGGATCAACCTGTCACTCATATGAGATCACAATAATAGGAAACAATGATAACGAACCTGTCAATTAGCAATAGACCAAATCAAGTCCTCTCCTAAATAGTTTCTTGTTTGAAAAGCCGTTTTACTCAGATATACATATAGGGGGGAAAAGACTATTTCAACTTCCATTTCATGCAGACTTTAAGTTGGTTAATGTGCTTTTCCAATTAATCATGCTAAGACCCTACTGAGTAACCAAGCATATAGAATGGAAAATCCTTTGAATCCTTCTCTTTGTTGTTTAAAAAAAATATATGTGAAATGTATTGCTGATGTAATTTAGCTGATGGTATATGCTATAATTAATATATGAGCAGTCAAAAATATAAGCATTTGAAGGACCCAGGTGCACAACATTTAGATTTCAGAGCCATTTTATATTAAGTCAAAGTATTGTCCGTATATTATTTGCTGAAAATATATGCCACCCTACCCCTCAGTGTTGAGCACTTGGATTAAGCCGTTATCACTGCCCATTGTAACGCTCTGCTCAATATACCGCTCTATGCATGTGTGGAGCTCAGTTGCTTATGGCTCATGCAAATTTTGTGGGTTAAATAAAATTGTTCAAACTTCAAACCATTAACTGCACAGATAATTATGGTCAGTTTGATTATTGTTCTATATGTTTTGTTCACACACACAAATTCAAAAGCACAGAAAAATTTTATCAGCATGATATTTATTAATAAAATCGATTTAGCAGCATACTGGAAAGCTAAAAAAACCCATGGTATTATATCTGTTTTTGATGTAATTAAACTTGCAGGTTCATTATTAATATTAAATATATGCTGGACAGACATGACAATTTACACACAAATTTCTCTCTCTCGCTCTCTCGCTCTCTATCACTCTGTTGCCAAAATAATGCATTGGGTAGTTTCTTGCCTCAACAGCGTTCATTTAAATCGTGCAATTTCTTTTCTGTCTGCAATTCACTCCTTTAAGTAAATGCCCACGGCTAAGATTGGATAAGATTGACATATTTAATGAGTTTAAGCTCCCGTCAGTTCAGTGACATGAGAAAGGAGAGAATGAGGGAGAAGCAGCAACTAGAATGATTATCTCGATCACAGGGATATAAAACACAATGTTTTATTTCTCATCGACCCGCGATTGATTGTATTATTATTTTTATATTACACATAGCCCACAAGATTGGATGATGTACGGGAACACATACACGTTTGGCACACGCGCCACCCTTCAGATATCAACTTGAGAGAGACTGAGAGAATAGCAGAACCCTGGCCTTTGCGAGCCCTGGTCCATACATGTCTGAGTCCAGTGTACTAAATGTATGCTCTGTTAGACACGTACACATAAGCAAAACGATCTATAACAATGCAACACTTTTACATATAAAAACACGTTCATGTGTGTTGCACCATTTCTGTCGGATCCAAATCCAGCATTGACCGTAGATTTGTTTACAAACGATTCCGCAGTGAATTAAAGTGAACATGTCTTCCCCATGTGAGCTGGACCTTCATTAAAAATAAAGTTCAAAAACTCATTCCTAATATAAGGATCCGAAGGAAGCTTATGCAGCGACTGTGTTCTTCCATAATCATGAATAGCGCAATATCTTAATCTTCCTTAAGCATATTTATTGTTGTTGACCAGCTAGCACAAGCCCTCCATGAGTCGGTGGGCGGGGCTACTGGATTAGAGGTGCTGTATAGGCGGTGTTTTATCGCGCAATGACGTCAGTACGAAGCACAGGACCATTTGCTGAGCCTGGTGTCTATAAAAGCTTTTGACTAACAAGGAAGTTTTCAGCTCTCAAACTTACAGGATATTCTTATATTACCATGACCTTTTTATTTTAAAAGATCAAGGGAAAGTTGATTCCTCAATTCATCATCCCATTAAGAATTTGCTGGGCAATCTGAATCTGTGGTTTGTCTAATTTGCAAACAAATTGTGTTGCTTTAAACATCTAATGTTAATACAGATTACAAAGCGTTCACCAAAACCACGTGTGAAAACCATTTGCCTACTTGTTGTATTGATTTACCATCTAACGAAGTTATCATAGTTGGTTAAATTAAGGCAGTGTTCCACCTACAGGCCTTTTGGGTGAAGTGTAGTTTGGTAAACAACATGTAAAATGGCCATAACTAGGGCTGTGTTGAAAAAAATCGATTCACCAATTCTGAATCGATTTTCATATTAATTTCTAAAGATCGATCCGTAACTCAGAGGATCGATTTAATAATAGGCCTACTTTGATTTTTAATTTGCCGCGTCATTGAATTCACGCATGCGCGAGGTGGTAGGACATTAACACAACGAACATGGCAGCTTTGAAAACTCCAGAAACGCAGCGGACAGAGAATACTGGCTGGCATTTTCAATTGTTTTCAATGAGAGCGCCGCGTTTTTAGAACGCCTGGAGCACACCGAGGCGCTGAGCGAGTATTTAACGCTCACGCGCTGAGCGCTCAGCATTTTTTACTGGTCGCCGAGAGTTGAAGCATGTTCAACTTTGAGTCAAACGCAGCTCTTATCACTGTCACTTTTCACCCAGTCGTCCAATCACAGTGGAGGAGGGGCAGGACAAACACAACACAGACCAACTGCCACATTCTGCGTGTCGTCATCAGATGACAACAAGCAATAATAACGAAACAAAATGATTTAAAACAAATGCCAGAGCAAATACTTTACATTGATCGGCAATTTTATATAGAATCAATACAGGAACAAACTACCTGTGAAATTAGAAAGACCTCCGCGGATTTTCCGTATCATAACAACAAGCAAGTCTCAACTGAGGAGAAAAAACGCTGCCTGCCAAAACGCTCTCAAGCGCTCACAGCGAGGAGTTTTCAGCTGAGCGCCTAGCGTTTTCAGCTGGCTAAAAACACTTTGGTGGACACACGGCCTAACGTTATATCGCAGTCACCATGCTGAAGAACATAGCCGTTCTCACTGCAGCGCGCTCTTACTGCCAAGAAAGTTGTAATGGCTGCGTTGTTATAACGGCGCGCGACAGCACAGCTCCACAGTGCACGTTCGCTGACTAGAGCAGCCTGGAAGGGGGATTGTTCTTTACAACCATCAATACTCCATTAATTTGCAGTTGAATGTCTATAATAATAGTATCAATATGTTGCATAACTACAGTCCTGTAATTCGGGTAACAGCTGGAAAAAATGCTTTCTTCAAAAACACTTATCTAAATCTCGAAGATCGGATCAGATCGGATCGAATTAAATAATGATAATCGATTCAAGATCTTGAGAATCGGAATCGAATCGATTCTTGTAATTTGAATCGAAACCCAGCCCTAGCCATAACTACATTACCCTTTTTGCTAGAATAATCGTGATTAATAATCGTGACTATGATTTTGAGCAAAATAATCATGATTATAATTTTAAACATTATTGTGCAGCCCTAGTGCTAACCGTGCCAGAGCACAGAACAGCTGTGCGCTACGGTCATCAATATGACGACAAACACCAAACTATTACTACTTGGATACATTTTTCGATTAAATCAAGTATATTTAGGTTTATAACGATCCTGGTTGTTGAACATGAATTGTAATTTGTGAGTAAAGCTGCAAACTCCTCCATCAAAGTCAGCTGCCTACGTAATAATAATCTTCTGATACGTGCAGTGCAGTCAAGTGAGAATTGCTGTGCGGCATGAATGATAAATCTATTAGCAAAAGCGCTTTTCTTCCTGACTTCTTAAGAACAAAAAGTTGCATCGTGAATGACTTAACCGTGCTCCGATCAAAGGGACAATCGCGCTAGGGCACAGTACAAGGCAACCATGCCTAGTGTGAGTACACCATAAAAGGTTGAAAGAGCATTCTCATTTTCTGCTAGAGCAGGACAATTATATTTAATGTTGCATTGCCTAGGAAAGTGAAACTGACTTACCAGCATGTGTGAAATTACCTTAAGTTCTTTACCTTGCCTAATGAATGCAATCTGTTTATGATGAGAGATAAAGACTGAAAAATACTCGACATTTCTAAAGCTAATAAACGCTTATATAGCCTGGTCGCAAGAAAAAATATTTTTTTTAATAAAAAATATAAAGCAGACAAATGGCTTAATCCAAATGAATGGGCTCAGGTACCCTGGCAAAAATTTGTTGCCATATTCACAAAGTAACTTTTAGTTTCTAAACTTTGTAAACTGTAAACTGTTTGTATCAGAGCTTTGACTTAACTCATTTCCCAATATCTACATAAAACTGCAACCATCATATAGGCAAAATCAAATGTTTATTTTTTATTTTTCGCATACCACCGTATGGCACTCTACCACCATGTTGGTGCGGTTGGCACACTCACTGGCACAGCCCTGGAACATTTGTACTGGTCTGTGTAATAAAGCAAAAACCCACGAGAGATGTGCACTACAGTGATTTTCAGCACAGGTTAATCTATGTTGATAAAGGCAGAGACACTAATGAACACAAAGAATTCTTAATGACTATAGATCACAAAAGAATAATGTTTATTAATCAGGTAGAGTTATTGATATAATTAGTGTAGCTTATAATTTGTTTGCATGCATATGTTTCTCATTTAACAAATGCACTTTCGTGAGTTAACTACTTTTATATGCAGACATCTGAGATGATTAATTTCATTCTCATTCAGTTGCTACATATACACATGCACGTAAAACAACACATAAGCCCTCTATGATTACTAAAAAGGAAGGTATATCAGGTTAATTGTACATTTTCATGGGTTTTTATGATAATATTTAGATGCTAATGTAAACGTTGGAGGGAATCACCTTAAATCATTCTCATTGTGAAACTAGGCTAGTACATTTTCACACTCTTTGTGGGATTCTGTGTGCAACTGTACATCTCTCATCATCTTACTCACTTTCACTGTTGCCCTCTCTGCACACAATCTAGAAACAATTATTTGCGGTAACATGCACAGTTTCCCCCTACTCGCAGCATTCTCACATGTCATTTTGGTTTGTTGGTTGCTAAGAAAAGTCTGTTAACTTTCTGTGAATACTGAACAAACTAGCTTGAATGCAGGTTGTTCAACATAGTTTTATAATGTTCACTAAGCTGCTAATGGCACAGCTCCCCCAACCCTTAACAATCCACCTTTCCCCTTTCAAATCCTTTCTCTAGGGCCCTATTCATGAAATTGCTGAAACGGCTATTTCAATGAACCCCCACTAAGCTCAAAGTACTGACTCTGAAGGCTAACCATAATATTTGTGATGACTTTCTTCTCAGGTTGTCTCCCATGAATGAGCAACAAGTTAACCTTAAGACTTCTCAACCCAGCTTGGCATCCCAGGACCTGAAGAGTTGGCAGTGAAGAATATAAGCAAATAGACATGTTTGAGTTTCACTATACTGAAACTACTATTTCTGCACAGGGGATGCTGCAGTTTTGTTTTTTAAAGCTTACATGCATTCCTACCATGTTGAGTAGGTTTGGATGACCATTAACTGACATAAAACTGGTTAAAACAAGGGTTCTTTGTGAAGGGCGATACTCTACTCTACTCTTAGACTGTTCATTAAACCAGAGAAAGCTTTGTGTGGTTTGGGGATTTGAACTCTTGTCTCCATAACTACCCACTCCACCTCCCCAGAATCTATCTTCATGAAAGTCATGAGTTTGCAACCTCAACAGAAACCAAACGCAAAGAGAACGGGCAAACGCATCACTTTCTTTAACGATCAGGGTGTGGCAATGAAAGAGGCCTCTCAGCATACAGAGGCCTACTATGGCATTGGGGTCCCTCCCTCAGGGCCAGGCCATAATGACAGTGGAGGTGTGGAAAGCTCAAATGCAGAAGCACCACATATGTACCTCAATTCTGTCATTTTCAGCCCAGAGAAGGGTGATCAAAGTCGTGGGCACTACCAACAGACCATGAAATGGTCACATCAAGACCCATCTTTGCAGTCCCAACAGCGACCAAACAGTTGGTCACAGGGTATGACAGGATGGCCCCAGAACTTTGGCCCTTACCTGGGGACTCAGACTGCTTTTGCAAAGCAGTTGCATGAGGGCATGACAGTACAACAGCAGCAGCAACTGGAGCAATCGACCATTAGGGCATCAGAAAAACAAGGGGCTAACATAAGTGGAGAGACCTTCAGGGACACGACCAAACCTGGCCGGGGCATGGACTGGGAACAGCAGCAAGCTTTTCAGCAGACACAAAAGCCTGGAATGTTAAATCCACAGCAGCACGGACAGTCCACTGGAAATTCTGTGTTGCAACCCTTTCAGCTAGCTTTTGGACAGCCCAAGCAGAACTTGGTAGCCGGTTACTACCAGGTGGTTCAGGGAAATCGGACCTTGCCGAATTTGAATTACAATACACAGACAAATTCTCAGCATCATCTTCAGCAACTACAGGAACAGGAGCAACAGCAAAAGCTGCAGATGCAGCGACAGATAATGCTCCAACAACGGCAGCAACAGTTGGATCAGCAGATACGACAGGTGCAGCAGCAACAGGTGCAGCAGCAACAGGTACTTCAGCATCAAAAACAGTCACGACAAATATCACAATCACAGTTACATCAACTAAAGCAAACTCAGCAACAGCAATCACAACAGCATATGCAACAGATTCAACCGCAACTGGACTTGGTGCAGCAGCAAAAAATATCTGAGCAACCTCAAAATCAACATGTATTGGAAAATTACTCTGATGGCCAGCAGCAACGTGCCCCTTCACTTGATCAGCATCACCCCTCATTACAAGGACAGTCCCAAGAAACTACTAATCCCCCATCAACACAGACTAAGGACTCTGTTCCTCAGCCTCCCGCAACTGTTCCCCAACAATCCATTGAGACCCAACAGCCTGGGCCCCGGAGATCACGTCGGCTTTCGAAAGAGGGTGGAGCCCCTGCCTCAGATAACCCATTTGTCATGCCGAATGATCTACATGCCCAAGGTTCACAGAACGGGGCTTCTGAGACCACTGCGGTTCAAGACATCCGGGCTGCTCCAACAGGTGTAATCCAGAGCACTCGACGTAAGAGAAGGGTGTCGCAAGAGGTCAACCTGGAAACCTTGGCCCAGAAGGCTTCAGAAAGGGAATCTCTTCCCTCACGTAATATCAAGGTAAGACACCTGACTGTTTTCAGTCAAGCATGAAGGAGACTTAAAAATTAGTTTCAAGCAAGCAATTGTGTTTTTTTGACAATTCATTGTTACGTAGTCAAGATGAAAGGTTGGTCTGTGACTTAATCACAAATTATCCTTAGCCAAGGGAGGTTGACGTCATTATCTGCTTAACATTGTACAGTGAGGATACCTGTTTTAACTGCGTACAAGTTCTACAGGTTTCTTAGTTGATACAGGAGTGTAAAATTAAAGGACAGGAACCGACTGTCGCATGATCTCTTGAGCCAAACAAAAGATTTTCCACACATCTGCAACCATTATCTACTGACTGACTTTTCATACAAATACCAGCAAGTTCCCCTCACCCTCACTTGAGGGTTCCTGAACTTCGATGTACATAAAGAGCTGTATTTCCTTTTGTTAAAATCCAAAAGCGCAGCTTTGTGCATAGCTAATTTTAAAATTGTAGGGTCACTGAGATGCTACTCGTTTTGGAAAGGAAGATAATTAAGAGATTTCATCATATTGCAGTGAATCCTGCATCTATGTACTAGTATTAATTGCTTGGTTTGTTCGTTCTTTTATTGCGCATGAAGAATTAGCACAATTAGCAATCAAGTTTATCGAGGGGATCTAAGTGTTTCTGGGCCACACTATTTAGTTCAGTCTGCTTTTCCTCGTTACATATACTTCCTTTAAAACGGAACAGCAGCTCTCCCTCAAGACATCAAGCTGATGATAACAAAGAAAGGGTGTGTGTATATACTGTTGATCTGTGGGGCTGATAAAGCACAGGACACAAGGCATCATCCAGTAAAGAGGCTTCAGTTAAAGCAAATCTCATGTCAGCTGATTCCAGCTCCTCGAAAGGAGTAGATACATTAGTCAGGGAGGTTTTTTTTTGGTCTCCTGGTGACGACGGGTGCCAGTTAAACCTTCCATACTCCAAACACAGGCTGAAAAAAAAGCTCTTGCTCAAGGGTGAGCAAGCTGCAAGGGCTCCATGTACTAAGCTGAATGCCTCAGTGGTGCCAGCAAGGCCAGAGTTCAGATAAAACAGGCCACATCCTCAGGGATTTCTAGATTTTCACGCAGCTTCCATGGTTGTAGTGACGCATATTTCACAGTGGTTGACAATAACAAAGTTTTTTTTGCTTTGGGAAACTTTTAGATTTACTTCGCTACATTCCAAAGCCTGATATTACTTTTTACTCTACTACATTTCATAAAAACATGTTGTTCCTCTTTATTTTGAAAAGAGGAAATCAGCACCCACTCCGCAACGGGATAGTGATATCCGAATAAGAAATGAGCTGATTAAATCGGTCACAAATCACACTGAACGATTAATTTGTGAATTAAACCAATCCAATTGCATCTGTTCTCAAGTCAACTACTCAATGATTCACATGATCTGGTCAGAGTCAATCTCCAGTCCTGAATTCATAAGTCTGACTCAAAATGAGCTAAGAACAGGAGATCCTCGGAGCTGTTAAAGGTCCCGTTCTTCGTGTGTTTTCGAAGCTTTGATTATGTTAACAGTGTGCAATATAACAGTTCATGTTTCGCGTGTAAAAAAACCCCAGTATTTTTCACACAATTTACTTATCCGTGCAGCGCTGTTTTCTCTGTCCTAAAAACGGCCTGATGATTTCCTTGTTCTATGAAGTCCCTCCTTCAGAAACACGTAACGAGTTCTGATTGGGCCAGCGCTTCCCATGTTGTGATTGGACAGCAGCTTAGCGCACTTTGCCCGGAAAGGTCCCACCTCTTACCATAACGGGGAGATGCAAGCGCTGAATGCGCGCTCTTCTCCACGTGGGAGAGCAACAAAACCACACCCCCTATTTTGCATGTACTTGTGGGCGAAGGGTTAGTCAACAAACGGTTCTAGTGATACCATTCATGCCAGGAAGTGCAGGGCTGTAGTCCAAACCGGCCGTTCGCTGTAGGCTTTGAAAGGGAACTTCTGTTAAATAAAATATCTCGCTTGGCATTGAACTTTGAGCTTTATAATTTTACAGGTATTATTTATGCTCTAACAGCAACATTTCACAGTAACTAGTTTGAAAGATGGAATCGCGAAGAATGGGACCTTTAATGTTTTTTGCCTTATGTTAAGTCTGTTTTTATATTGTATGTATATATTTGTCAACACATAGTACACACATTTAGTTATTTCTCATTTTAATATTCTGTATGGTATTTTTCTTAATTTTTACTTATTGTCATTAATCAGTAATTCGCTACTTGACTATTAAATATATAAAATTGCTGTGTGTATATATATATATTTTTTATATATATATATATATAATATTATTATTAATTATATTATATAAAAATGTAGTAGTATATAAAAATGCTAAATAAATAAACATTCATTAACCAGTACTTTTTACTTTTCATAATTAAGTACATAAAAAAAACTACTTTTCTTCTTTTAGTAGTTAATACATTTACTAGAGTAGTATGTTATTAGGGTATCTATACTTCTATTTAAGTACTCAATTCATGATTCAAACTCAATTCAAACTTCCATCTCTGATATTTTGTTGCCTTTTTCCACAACATGCCATGGACTTTGAGCTTTATAATTTTACAGGTATTATTTATGCTCTAACAGCAACGGTTAAGCGGTTTTCTTTCCTTTAATGTCTTACTTAAAGCTAGCAATGAGGAGAAACAGGAATTACTTTTACAATAAATGAAACAAGGGTTTGGTGCTCCTCCCAGAATAATTTTTTTTCCTGACGTGAACATCGGATTTATGAGGTTTCGAAATTTGCAGGCATTGTGAAATTGCCACTTTTGTATAGTTTTTTTTAAGTTCCTGTTTTGTGTAAAAGTATGAATGCAGTTCAATAAACCTAAAATAGAAAGAACCCCTTCTTTAATCATTAACATACCTCTACTGGATAGAGTCTGGTTATACTGAACCAGAGATCTTCTCCTGTGCTGGCATGCCATTATGTTATTCACTTTTGAAACCGATCTACAGTATATATCCCCATGCAATCTGTTGCTGATCTGCAGGGCAAGGTGTTTCATCCTGGCACAAAAACGAGGTCACAGTTGATTCATTAAGTTGTTTTTGAAAATAGATTTCAGTTAACCTAATTTCCTGTGCTAATATATCTTATCAGCTTTTAAGCACTCTCTCATTTCTCATGCATATCAATTGTAACTATAGAGCAGTGGAATGATGCACTCTGCTTAGATTTAAGTCTTTTGTTTAACGATTAATTTAACACTGTTAATCATGTGTTGTCAGCAAGAGCCACACAGACCCTGGAGCCCGCCTGTTGCCCCGACAGGTCCAGGTCGAGGGGCAGCTGCGGTGGATCAGATGAGTGCCAAGCGGCCCAGAGATGACAGCCTCATGCCATTGGTCATTCCAGTATCTGTGCCAGTGAGGCAGACTGATTCCTCATCCCCGGATCATGAGCAGGCTTCCCTCTCAGCTAGTTGGCCTTCACGGCCTTACAGCACCCATGACATGAGCTGCTCAGATTACAAGACCTCTGTGATTGTTACACGACGACGTTCACTGCGCAACTCTCTGTCTGAGAGCACAGGCCAGGTGAGTTCACTAATCAAAACATCAAGGGCACCTTTCTATGTCAATGATGATCTTTATCTCTCTTTTTGCTCTCTGATTTATTCCATTCCCCTTTGTTAAACCCTGGATTAAAACTCCCCATTAATCCACAAATTTCTCCTGACCCAACCCCACCCCATCCATTCTCTACACCCTAATCCAACCTTCCCCCACCCCATTTCACTACCAGATTTATAATATGACAAGACTCTCTAAAATCACCCAGATTGCATGTGGTTTATGTATTTTTTTCCACACTATCCAGCTTTCCAACATCTAATTTCTTCTACAGAATGGTGGAACAGAGAGTGGAAGCGAAGCTGACGCCAAATCAGCCAAAGCCAAACGACGGCCTCGTCCAGAACCGCTCTTTATTCCCCCACCCAAACTTGGCACTTTCATCGTCCCACCGGTCTACTCCAGCATCACACCATACCAGAGTCACTTACGCTCACCTGTCCGATTGCCCGACAACCCCCTCAACATGCCGCCTTACACTCCCCCGCCCATCCTCAGCCCGGTTCGTGAGGGTTCGGGTCTTTACTTTTCCACCTTCCTGTCAGCCGCCGCTGCTGCAGCAGCAAATAATCAGGGGCTGCCCCCACCAGCCACTCCCAAATCTGCCACCCGCAGCCTTCTGCGCTCCAGTGAGTTCCCTTTACTATTTCTGCAAATGCACTGATATAAATTCCTTAAGTACTACTTTAAATAGAGTTCAGGTAGTTCTGTTCCAAAACCTAGTGGGCTGCCTAGATGCTAACCCTTTAAGGCAGTGTCCTAACTGTATTACAATCTTATAAGTGACTGAACAGCTTTCTAAACAGGCACTCATGTGCATCACACAAATGGCACTGCCCTGGCAAAGCGCTTGACTAACTAACTTGATGAACAATAAATTCCAGTGGGGACTAGCATATGTTGCTAAGCTAACAATGTGATATTTTAATAACGCCCCAAAATGCGTAGCACACACAAATATTGTGAAATAGTCATTTTTTTATGTAGCTGGAAAAATAATTATATACTTCAGAGGCTTTGAAGTGTTCCATAAAATGTGTCTTAAATCTGTCCACCGTCTGATTAGGCAACCCCAGAATGCCTTACACATGCTGTGCTGCCTTAGAATTAGGTACTCAAAATATTGAGCAAAATGAGGCATCTTGAAATAACCTGCTTACTGTGTTTGTAAAAACTTAAAATGCTGTGCAAGTAGGCACCTCATTAGGTTTTGAAACTGATTTATTATATGTTCCAGCAAGTCAGGGTATGTGAAGTTAGACATAATTGTTTTGCAGATCACGATTAGAAGGACATATAATAAGAAACAGTGTTTACTTTGAGTCTAAGCACATTCTTTTTGTTTGTATATGTTCAGACAGCAGTGATATAACCCCTCCAGTTCTCTCTGCTATGAGTGAGGCTACACCTGTCAGCATTGAGCCGTAAGTACACACGCTATTCAAATAACACCCCCACACATTACGCTTCGCAAGTTTCCTTAATTAGCTTGCACTTCAAGCCATATTACTTTCTTTACTTGAACCTTATTTCATTTAGCTACTTTCGTACTAAATTTAAATTCAGCTGACTGAAAGTCAGTGGTCTGAATAGGCGATTGTTTCCTCATGCTGCTTGGATGGCAGTTATACTCAATATAGTAGCTTAGAAATTACTTTACTTCATTTTCTGCAGAGCTGCAGCTTTACACAGCATAAACCTTTTGACTCAAGGCTGCTGTTGCTTACACACAGCTAATACATGTGATGTCTGGAAACAGGCCTGTGAAATGTTTGTATTGATTGGTTGTAAGTGGTAATCTGTAGTCTGCAGATGCAAAAATCATGTTTTTTGTTTTTGTACATTTACAATGGAGCTGCTTGAGGAGCTGTTATGCCATGTGCAAGTCACTCTGTTAGTGTGTTAAGGGGAAATGACATCTGAATGGGTTTCTTGGATCATACAGGGGACATTTCAGAGCTCGCTTTTTAAGAACAGAGTAGGAGGGGGGTGATAGCTGAGCAGAGGGAATTATGGGATATCATCTCTGACTGGTACCAGCTGGTTTATCTAATGGTCAGAACAGTGTTTGGTCTGAAATTCTTTCTCTCGTACATGCTTACACAGACACAAACTCCTTGTGAATGACTGCAGATCCCTTCATTTTGGAGTTGGCCAATGCACCACAAAAGCACATCTTGGAAGAAAATAATAAAACACAATCTGCCTTGCCTTATCCCCAGACCTTGGCAGTCAGATACTGGAACATTTGGCTTTGGAAAACATGGGGTGTTAATTTTATGCAAATACCCATGGTCAGAGTCTACTCTTACGAATGCTTGAGTGCTCAGAAAAAGAGCTGACAGTGAGATGAGCAATAAATCAATTCAAACCAGCAGTCTGAAAAATCTTGATAGTCTCTGAATGATTCTGATTCAACTTGTCACAAGTTACAGAGGCACATTTTAGAAACAACACAAACTTCCTGTGAAATGCAAATTGGTTGCAGGAATTTCTCATTAAGACATGCTTCAGTGCCATGCCTCGTGTTTAGCTTCCAATAGCTCCCGACACAAAAGCTTTTGGAGATGCATTATATTTCTTTTTCTTATGCTAATAATGAGTAAAAAAAATTGTATTCAAAATGAGAAAAATGTCAAAAGAAACATTGTCACTAGTAGCCTCATGCGTTTAGACCCCGTTATTTGTTTTTAAAAATCATATTCATTTTGTTTGGATTGCTACAGCAGCCTGTTTATATTCACTCTCTCTTTTTCAGTCGGATAAACATTGGATTGCGGTATCAGGCGGAGGTCCCAGAGCTGAGAGAGCGCTCGGCAGTGCAGCACGACCTACACAAGGCTGAACTGGTGTGGGCGCCACTGCCTGACCTGGAGGCCAATACACCGCTACAGCAAAGAGGTTTGCAACTCACACAATACCACATTTCTCTTATTTATTTAATCATTTCATTTAAATTGAATTAAATTTCTTTCTTTTTTACAGCTTGTCTTATTTATTTATAATTAAATCTTCATGACCGTGTGTTTAAATCTGTCTTTTCCTGGACATTCTGTGTGTCCCCGCAGTGGATGACCTCATGCACCTGGCGTGCTCGAGTGCGTTGTACGGGGGAGGGACCAATCAGGAACTGGCTCTGCATTGCCTGTATGAATGCAAGGGTGAAATCATGGTGAGTATCATATAATACATGGCATAGCTTGAGTGCACTTCCTGCTGTTTGTGAACCAATCAAACCTGTTTACACCTGCTGATTACTCAGAGCAGTAGATGAAGGGTTTGTCAAATAAGTGGAAGATATTTGAATGAGCAGTTTGTTTTTGAGTCATTTAAGGATTTCTTGGTAACATCTGTGACAGGAAATATCAGTTTAGGCAGTGCATCATATTTGACTGAATTCAAATTAGATTATGTGTAATTATATTTTGGAATTAATAATGCATTAAAAAGCCTGAAAGGGCAAAGTGTTTGCGTGACTAATGTGCGCAAACACATTACATGCACATGGAAAATTGTGAATGTAAATGACTTGGTCTGCATTGTTTCCTTGAACAGCGTTTTGCTTGAGGCCATTCATACTAGGGATGCTCATTTCGGTTAATTTTCCCAACCAACAACCGATGCTCATTAATTGATTATTTACCGTTAACTGATAGGATTACAATATTGAATTGGCATTAAATAAAAATACGATTAACAAGTGTCTATGACCCGTTAAAAATACTTTTTTCACGTGTTTATTTTACTATGCACACGAGACGCGCTCGTTTTTTGTGCTGTGCTTTGAAACGACAGGTACGACTCGGAGTAATTGTTCTATAAACCAACAGTGGCGAGAAGAACATACAAGACAATGTTTACTTTAAAGGGGTACTTCAGCGCTGGGAAGATGAATCTGTATTTAAACTGGGTCATCAATGCAGTAGAAATGTGAAATTATTTTTGAATTTGTGGTCTTCTAGACTGAGAAAAGACAGAAAATGTATTTTTGTCCCATGGGGATGAAAGACTACAATTCCCAGAATGCTTCGCTGCCCTGTGCCATTCCCCAACGCCACAAACTTGATTACAGTGACTGAGTTAGAGAAGACACTACAATTAAAATCTGAACGTGTCTGTTCAATATAATGAGTGAGTCGCCGCACGAGTATCACAGCACTGAGCACTAACTGCACGAGTGATGAGAGCTGAGGTAATCGCGACTACACTCGCGGCATACATTCACAACGCGAGTTCAGTCTGCGTTTCAGTTCATGCCTTTACAAGCTTAACTTTCATAGAAATTAATTTGAGAAGTTAAAAGACTTACATTGCACACCATAGCTCCGTTTAAATGAGTGCCTGTAGCTGCCAGCTGAGCTCTCCCTGCAAGCTGAGCGTTATCTCCCATCCCCCATGCGCGGTTTCAAAACATGCGGAAATGGCTCCCTCTGCTGGCTGTAGTCTTTAGCCTTTGGGCAAACATTCCTCCTATGATGCAAAAATCGTCAATTTGCATCATAGGAGGAATTTTTCCAGAAATAAAATGCATAAATCTCTTGTCTCAGGGAGATATGAGGGGGGAAAGCACAATAATTTGAATATACTCCAGGGTTTCTACTGATACAAAGCCATATGCTAATCGCTGAAGTAACCCTTTAATGCTTTTCGTAGTGGTTTTGGTCACTATTACTAAAGGTTTCAAATGGCACTGCCTGGTGCCCGGAGAATACAGAGACGAATCGCTAGAGCAGTCAGCCCTGGGAAGCGCTTTTCATTTGCTTTCTTCCACCAGTCAGACGCCTGTAGCTACTGCTGTATAGTAATACCGCGTAGCTTATTTTGCACGTAGCTTCGTCACCCTTTCTGACGAAATAGTCCCACACGCTACTTCTTTCCCATTGCTTCATTTGGCTAAATATGTCTGTGTCGGCCCGTGTGGTTGCATGTGTCAATGCGCCCCCGTAAGTTAACAAATACCTTTTTTTTTTTTTTTTTTTTAACCATGCAGCAAACAAACAAACATGTAAAAAACAACAACAACTTTAAACCCTTTAACTGGTCAATATGAGCATCCCTAATTCATACACCAATATGCAAGTGTCAAAGCTATACATTTAAAGTCCCAAGAAGGCCACACATTTCCTTTTAAGCAAAATGAAAGTTCCCCAAAAAAATCCTGTTTCACAAATATGTAGAATATACATGTCAGGAAAATGTATTGTACATTTTGGTTAGGGGTGGGCGATATCTCGATATTTAAAATATATCGAAATATTTTTTAAACTCAATATGGATTTGGACATATCGTATATATCGATATATTGTTTATATTTAATTCTGATTCGGCCACTTTGCTTGTTTGCCTTCGCTGTGCTGTGCTCGACCCGGCTCGCGTGCCTCCCGCCTCCTTGCTTTTGTTCCCCCTCCCCTCGCGTGTTGTCTCATTGAACACGGCGGCGTCCGCAACCAGGTTTGGATTAGTTATCATGTTGACTAGTGTGTGCGTTGTTTAAGACTTAGTTTAGAGACCACAATTGTCCTTTTAACACAACTGCTTGCTAAAATTCATAAAGCAATATTAATGTTTATCATAGTTCAAATCGCAAGTTTCACTATTGGTGCGAGACTCACTCGCAGTCGCAATCATGTCAGTTTATGATTTGTTTCTAACTGATCACATGGTTTTCGGTTCAAATGTCAAAATGATCGCATATTCTTTTAAAACATTAAAACAATTATTGCAATATCATCATTATAATTATTTTGTCAGCTTTGTCATGGGACTATGATGAATAGGTCTATTCATGTTTTAACCAAGAGGGGAAACCGCGACATCCCGGGTGTCCTGAGACACAGTGCTCTTCTGTAAGGTGTACTGTATCATATACAAGCCTACCTTCTGACGTTCATATTTCGTTCTGTAACTGGAAAAGAAGGGAAGCTCGCCTCATGTGTGCATGATCCGCATGATGAGGCGCTCAGTCATGCTATAGTAAAGAGTGTGACATCTAGCCTACTGTTTGAATCTTTTTACAAATTTAACAGGAAGTGGTGTTATGAAAAAATATTTTTATTTATATCTCAGTCATGCCCCCATTTTTCTGCAAAATGCTTACTTTTTACTTTAACTGTAAAATAGGGAGTCTTTTGAAAGCATAAGAGGAATGAAAAGAAGGCTATATGTATTATTTATTTTATTTTACAGTTAAATTATTATTATTTATTTAATCAGGGAGTTTTTTTTTTGTTATGTCAAAAGCACTTTGTTCCTACATGAACTGACTACCCCTTTGCACTTCAATAAAAATTAAAAAAAAGCCTATGATATTTAGCATATTTGTTTTTGCTGTTTTTAGGGGGTTGTTTTTCCTGTAAAGATATCGAGATATATATCGTATATCAAGATATTTTTTTTTGCTCCATATCGCCCAGCCCTAATTTTGGTAACACTTCACAATAAAGTTCTGTTTGTTAACATTGGTTAACCAATTAGGGGTCATGAAATAACAATTATAAACAAAGAAATGTATAAATGTATATTTGTTCACTCACTGTTAATTAGTGATGCCTAGTCTGCAGATTTCCTGTGGAATTGGGATACTTTTACACTGTAAGAGTACGCAGTTTTGCTTCTCTTTTTTGTTGTTGTTGTTTGTCTGCGGGTTGTAGCGACCCCTCCTACAATTGGGCTAGTTTTGGCCATGGTTGGGCATGTTTTGAATAGCAATTGGGCTGGTTTTGACCATGATCAGTTTTGAATAGCAGTTGGGCTGGGTTTGGCTGTGATTGGTTTTGAATAGCAATTGGGCTGGTTTTGACCGTGATTGGTTTTCAATAGCAGTTGGGCTGGTTTTGTTACACAAACCTGGCAACACTGCTGTTAATACATGTTCATTTATAATACGTTATCTAATGCTAATTTTACAACTTGAAATGTATTCGCACATAAATTAAAAAATGTGCTGTAATACATTTAATTTTATTTGTTGCTATACATGTTGCGGTACAACTTCTTCACTCTTGATGTCCGTTCACACCAAAGACAATAGCTATAATGATAAAGATATAGTTATAAAAAATGTCTAAATGTAAAAGAATAGCAGAGTCCACACCATAACTACAACAACAATGGCACAGAGAAATGATATGGTTGTAATCACTTTCAGAATATTGTTAACAGTTGATAAACAAGGAAAACATGAACAGCCAATCAGAATCCATTCTGCCTTATTAAGGTCATTTAAATTGGAACTGCAGATGACAAAACTGCATTGTTCTAGTTATCGTTCTTGGTGTAAAACAGGCCTTAACACGGTGACCGTTTACTGTCCGCTGAACTTGAGAATCAACAAGTGAACAATAAACTGAACATATTTATAATTCCTGTGCAAGTACATTGTGAAATGCATCTTTTCATGCGATATGCTGCTTCATTCCTAAATTGAATTACATTTAATATTGATGCATACAATTAATCGTGATTCGTTCGATTGAGTAAACAGCATATTGTGTAATCCAAACGATTTGTTTAACAGCCCTAGCTTAATTTATGAAGGTGAACTCAATGCAACTGCATTCTGTTAATTGATGACCCTTGTTTTATGAAAACACAACCAGTGCATGTGCTTTGATTCTTTTCAACGTTCGCTCGGTTGAGCCAGCAGCTGCAACAACACAACAGCCAAATGCTTACTGCTGAGCTGTCACACTGTCGCCATAGCAACCTTATGTCAATCACAGACTCGTGTTCAGAACGACATATTAAAGGTGACTGAATTATGTGCATCGGGCCAAATTTCAATCATGCATTTGTTACACTGCAAAATAACATGCAGTTTGATGCTTCGTGATTCATGTCACATGTGGACTACTTCTGCAGAAAATGAAAGTCAGCTAAACTCTGAGAAGTGTCTGTCTGAGGTTGTGGGTGTTTACTGAGTTTCAGTGATAAATCTATTTAAATCAATGGCCTCGAACTATCATCTCTCTTATCTTGTTGCATCTTAGGTTTTGTAATGCCAAGTTGCTAGACCTAAGTTGTTCCCTGCTTTGTGTTTCGTGCAAATTATGAATTTGTATTGTGCCATTTGCAAACAGACAAAATAATGGCACTGACATATTTTAAGATCTTTCAGTTAAAACGGCTCTAACATGCATTTTAGTCTGGGACTAGATTTAAGCCTTGTCTGTGAAACTGGGATTTAATGTATCCGACAACCTCAGGACACATAGTTTAAAAATCATTACTGATGTATTTTATGTTGTGGAATAAAACTTGAAAATAACCCCAAAACCCATTCAAAAAAATGTATAAAAAAACTAACTTCGCAACAATAGAACCAGAAGGACAAATATTTTTTTTTTGTCGTACGGTGATTCTTAGTAACCACAACCTATTATCTACTGGTGTAGTTCATCACATAAACTATGGCCATAATCTACTAATGTTTAACTAACAAAAAACATAGTTACATTTTATCATGGTAGTGAGTAGCTATATGTGTGCATGATTTTACTTATGGTTATCATGATCTTAATGTATGATACTGAACAATACATAATTTTAATAAATGTAGAGTCCTAACTGAAACCGAATATTACAATTTGACTCTAAGGTTCTTTAAATTTTTACAGATGTTACTGTTTTTGTTAGTGAACATAAATTTACATCTGCTTCTCAACTCAAGCTACTCCACAAGGGAAAAACACCGAATATTATTAAAATTGCAGCCTGCACTGCAAACTGCTGAAGATGGATACGTCATCAAATTCAGTTCTCGTGCTAGAACATGAAGAAACTAAGAAATTATTTTTCTATTATATTTCTTTTGTTAAGGAAAAAGCCTGAAAAAGGATTTTCCTTAAAGGGATAGTTCATCCAAATATGAAAATAATCCCATAATTTACTCACCCTCAGGCCATCCTAGGTGTATATGACATTAGGACTGAATTGGAGTTGAATACAGAAAGTGGTCCACTGGAAGCTAAATATCTGATTTTATAACATGTTAAATGTGAGTATTGTTCTTACAAAACCCCATTCATTCACTTTTGAAGGCCTTTACTAACCTCCCTGGGCCATGTGGATCAGTTTAATAATGGATGGATGCACTTTTTTGGGCTTTATATTTTGGGCTGCCATTATAATACTTGGATTAGCCAGGACATTTTTTAATATTACTCCGATTGTATTCGTCTAAAGAAGAATGTCATATACACCAAGGATGGCTTGAGGGTGAGTATATTAGGGGTCATTTTTGGGTAGACTTTCCTTTTAAATTAACTTGTGCATATTTTTATGTAGGAAAAATATTTTATTAAAAATGTTTTGATTATTCTACCTCAGATTTGGTAAATTTTCACCTGTTTGGAAAGTGTTACTATGAAGAGTAATTTAATCCACAATTAACTATGGTTTCTACATCATTCACTCAGGAGGAAAAATCTCTATAGCTTGTGTCATTTGCCTTGTTCTCCTCAACTTGCTGTACTCATCACTAAAAGTGGCAAAAAGGCCATAAATAAGAAAAAAGCACACATTAGAGCTCTCTGACCTAGAAAAGGTTGGTGTCCTCAATTTACTGCACCATGAGAAACTGAATGGTGGAATGAAGCAGAGAGAACAAAAGGGATCATCCAGCGACTTGCACAGCTGGGATAAACGCCTTCAGCTAAAGCTTTTTACACATGTTGTTAAGGATATAGCGAAGGTCTTGCAGAATTGCATCACTCCTGCACTCATTAATCTCTTCATATCAACTCTGGGACATAACATGCCCTGACCTGTGATTCTCCCACTTTTGACCATGTCTCTATATGTCTAAGACATCACACACCGCAGCCAGTTTCATTTCCTCAACCATGCTAAATCTACTTTCTTTTTCATTTTCATAGGGAGCCCTCACCCGTCTGTTGTTAAAAAAACCCATCTTTCCTAAAGCGCACCCCCTGGCTGACTACCACTACTCTGGTAAGTCCCTTTTTTTCTACCAAGCACACTTTCCTTTCCTTTCTTTTTCGTTTTTTTTTTTTTTTAGCTGCGGTGATGTGAGTTAATCGGTACGGCATGCGGACCCGGTACCCCGTCACCCCCTGCACTGACATTCCAAACCACGCTCCCTGTCTCCGTTATAAACAAAAGCAGCTGAGGAGTGGAGTACAGCTGAGGGGAGGGGTTTGACTGAGAGATGGGTTGACCGAATGGGTTGCTGGGTAGACTACGGGAGTGGGTGAGAGGAAAGGAGGGGGAGTGTGTCTGTGGCATGTTGTTAAATCCTGGAAGAAGACAGCGGCATCATTGTTTGTCTGGACATGTGTGTGCTGGCTGTTTGCCCTCTCTCTGTCCTTTGTGCGTGAATGTATTTGTGTTAGCGGGTGGGGGTGGTCTATAAGCAGCTACATGGTTTCTGATTGTGTGGACCGTTTGTCTGTCCCATACAGGCTCTGATAGCTGGACACCAGAGGAACGACGTTTCTTCAATAAAGGCATTGCTGCCTACAAGAAGGACTTCTTCATGGTCCAGAAACTGGTATGTACAGGTTTAAGCAAACCCTGAACAATAAAGTATCAATTTCCCATACAATCATATTATACAGCTTGAGGATGTGTGCTATTACATTTCCAATGATTAAATGGGGAAAAAAGAAGTCGGTTTGTTGAAGGGGAGTCATATTTAGGGACACTTATTATAGAGACTTGGGCCCTTTTGAATTTAGCTAGTAAGTAACCATCTAGCAACCACCAGATCGTCTTAGCAACACTCTAACAACCAACTAAAATACCCAAGCAACCACATTGCAATGCATTAAAACTAGGGCTGTCAAAGTTAACACTTCATTTTTTTTTCCAGTTTAACACCGTCATCCTAAGGCTAGCGTTACATTTTATTATCATGCTCTTATTCATGCAAATTCTTTTAAAGGTGTAGTATTTATAAAGATCTATTGACAGAAATTGACGACGACATCTTTGTCCTGTGTTGGCCACCGTAGCTTCTCTGTGCTTTGAAAGGAAGGGATGAGCAGTGGCCAGTTGCAATTCAAAACCTCGCCACTAGATGCCCCTAAAATTTACACTATGCACTTTTAAAACATTGAAGTGCATGTCTGTATATCTCCTGTCTGTGTGACGCATACACATTTGTGTGCGCAGAAACCTTCTTTAGACAGTGCTTGAACTGACAAAAACAAACAATGATGCCAAAATGCCTGTTTTGTCAAGTATCCCTGCAAGCACAGTCTTAAACAAGTTAAATTAAGTCTTAAAGGAACGTAAAGAGAAAATAGGATGTGTCAGATCTGCGTCATGAGTGCAAGGTCAGTAGCAGCCTAATAAACCTGCTGTTGTCTGTCATTAAAGCTACACTATGATATTTTCCCCCATCTAGTGGTGAAAAGTTGAAAGTGAATATTAGTTTCCGTTCCTCTCAATTCCGATTTGGTTTTCACTCCTACGGTGGCCGATTTAGTCCAAGATTAACAAGGCTTCCAGTTCGACCTCGTCCATGAGTGTTCCTTCAAGTGAGGAGGTTACTTTAGAAAACTATTATAATTTGCAGTTATATAATTTGTCAATTAACATATAGGTTATGACATCTATGTAAAATTATTATTTTTAATTATTATAAAATTATTTAAGCGTAATTTTTTTTACCATTTCATTGCTAACATCAGCTATCAGGTTCTAAGAAGAATGCAAGCTAATCTTAGTAAAGTAACTTTTATCAGTGCTATCGTTATTCTGTATATTGTATGACATCACTAGCGTAAGGCAAAGTTTACATTGTAGGAAGACTTTCAAAAAGGCTTTCAGGTTTTCATAAAGCAGTCTTTAGCAATTCCCCTCTTCACATTCAACACGGTGCCATCGAGTGTTAAAACGCGAAAGGCAAAGCTTGAATTTACGGGTATGTCCCTCTTTGGCTAATGTACTTTCAAGATGGAGGGGCAACATGGCGACCAGCATTCGAACCCTCACCCGTATGTATTTTCAATGGCACTTACGAGAGTACTTTATTACTTGAAAAAAGTAAATATACATTAATGAGCACATATATTTTTGAAAGAACTAAGTGTTTTTAACTAAGAATAAACTAAAAAAGTAACACAGTGTAGCTTAAATGTTAATCAAAACAAAAGACAAAAAGAAAATCACTCACTGCTCTTGACTGAATCAAATATATCTAGATTTAATTTATAATTTGTGCTGTGAAGTGTTTAATAACTTTATTCAATTTCTGTATATATCCTACCTGTTAGACCTATGTAAAAATTCCAGTCCTTGAACTGTTTTTTTTCTCATTGGTTATTATTGGTTGATGAAACCATGCCCACCTAGCTTGACCATAGTGGCAATCCACCTGTCACTGACTCAAGTGACCATGCCCTTACTTATGCAGAACTTTAAGGCTTAATATAATTTAAACGGATGAATTATAAAAATAAATAAAAATCACCCCTCTCACAGTTGTCATTAAGGGCAAATGTAGCTGTATAGACCAAAACCTTTTGTACCAGTCCGTAAACATATGTATTTTTTCTGCTGTAAAGTTTGGCATTTTACTTCCATGTTAGCTTCAAGAGACAGTGAGAGGTTACTGTTTGGATAAAACATGGCTATGACCGCTTCACCCAACGGGTCTGTGTATCACTACACAACACCCTTAGCAACCACTCTTAGCAACGTAAACATATGTTTGTTCTCATTGAAGTGTACTGTATTATGTAGAGTATTGTGTAAGAGCGATATCAAGTGAGTGAGTGTATTACCTGCATTTATATACAGAATTTTTCTTCTGGTCAGTCTGATATTAATAAAATATCAGTTTGAATGTCTGCTGTGATATCTTGTCCTTTTAACAGTTGAAGGGGGGGTGAAATTCTGTTCAATGCATACTGAGCTTTTTACACTGTTAAAGACATGGATTCCCATCCTAAACATGGACAAAGTTTCAAAAACTAAGTTGGATGTTTGATGGAGTATTTCTGTGTCAAAAATACTGCTCTCAAGGTGCAGATCCACTCGTCCGTGCAACACTTCTGTCGCGCCGCGTTCCACTTTATTCCTATAGGTGACGTCAAACGACTTTAATGTGCCCGCATAGCATTTAGGGAAGGCAGCGCAGCATTTGAACCGATTTGAACGCAGAAATGACGAGAAGCATCACATCATCATGCTTCGGTCGTGTCGCAATAATTGATCTCCACAGTCACTGATGTCACAGGACTTCACGAAATTAACAAGAAGTGTGTTTTTGACGGAGCGGTCCCAGCGATAAAGGTTCATGATCGTGTTTTGGAAGCAGGCGGTGAGTAAAACTGCTTCAAATGTTTATGCTGTTGGCTATCGTCGCATGAGTAAGCATCAGTAAACAACATGATCGAGTATAACATTAGTTAATTTATCAACGGAGCATGCAATGTATGGTGTGTGTTTAAAGACATTTGTTTAGCTGACCAATATAGGTATCAGTTTGTTTATTGTAAAACCACCCGAACATAAACCTAGCGTTCTCAAAAGCGTGCTTCGTCATTCAAATGCGCTAACGTTACTCCATTGTTTTTTTTATACACTATCTGACGTGCAAAACCGTTTTGCTTGCTACTGCTAAGGTTTAGTCGCATACAATAATCCATAAACCAAATCATGTCATCATAAACCACGAGTAAACAAACGCAAATGTTGACAGGCCACTAAATACAGTACATACCACAGAGACGGACGTCCTGCTGTTGTTGTTTCTCCTGTTCAATTTATTTCAGCCTCCGGATCCGATTCCAGATCATATGTATTAGTTGAATCTGATTGATAGCCATGGTTTATTTAATTTTCTCGTGACCTGACATTGACAGTGCTAGTCAAAGAATTTGTCAGTAGCGTCTTGCTCGGTGTTCACAATAAGTTGTAGTCCTTTCAATATACAAGTCGTTGCTGCTCACTCGTTCACTCACTCACTCACTCACTCACTCGTTCACTCACTCACTTACTCGTTCACTTACTCACTTACTCACTCACTCACTCACTCACTCACTCACTCACTCACTCGTTCACTCACTCGTTCACTCACTCACTCACACACTCACTCACTCACTCACTCACTCACTCACTCACTCACTCACTCACTCACTCACTCACTCACTCACTCACTCACTCACTCGTTCACTCACTCGTTCACTCACTCACTCACTCACTCACTCACTCACTCACTCACTCACTCACTCACTCACTCACTCACTCATAAAGACCGTCTTTGCCTTTAGGCAAAAGGCATTCCACTAGGAAAGCTTTGTGATTTTACTACATGAAAGTTGCATTGATTCATTTTTTGGCTTTAATATTTGTATTGTGTGATAACTGTTTTATAAAAGCAATTAACTTAAAGCAAGGTTACAGGGGTCAAAACAACGAAAACAACTTTTTTTGTGCAGGGGAAGTTAAAATATGAACCTCTGACTGAGCCAATAGAAAAAATTTAGCCCTGATATATTGAAGGGCAAGCGTAATATCATAGGTTTATGTTAAGATTTTTTTAAAGCCTAATAAATGTTACAATTGATAGCTTTCAATTATACTGTAATGTTGAAAATGGCTACAATTGAGGGGAGGGGGGGATTATTTCTCAGAGGAATTAGTATCAGTCTCTCCCTACTCATAGTGGAATTATTCTTTGTCTCCGGCGTTTCTAGTCAAATTAGAATTTTCTAATCTGAAAATGTAAAAACACTAGTATTTAAGCGAAAAGTTCTAGTTGTGAATTATGGTAATGCTAAATATATATTTATAATTTTTTTTTTTTACTTGAAGGTGAACTCCAAGACAGTGGCTCAGTGTGTGGAGTTTTACTACACGTATAAAAAGCAGGTGAAAATCGGCAGGAACGGTACGCTTATATATGGAGAAGCAGAACCACAAGAAACTAAACCCACAACAGAGGAGGAAGTGGACAATAAAGTGAGTTCCTGTGGCTTGTGTGTACATGCACCTTGTTAATTTGATTCAGTACTAACTAGTTCAGCACTGTAATGTTTCTTCTCCATCAGAGTTCACAGAAATTTGAAACACGGAAAGAAGACGAGGAGAGCAGGAAGTGGGATGGGTCATGTGACAGGAAACAAGAAAACAGCCTGGGCAGAGTGACACAATCTCTACAGGCCACTGAAAATGTGAGTTTGGGGAGGTTACGAGGTTGCAAAAACACATCCTACATAAAATGGTATATATATTTTTTTAGTTCACCAATGTTCATCCCCAGTTCTGGCCTGAATAATAAGGACTGGTCTGCCAGAGGTTTGGGAGGCAGTAGTTATGTTTAGTGTGGTAATGTATGATATTTATAGCACCATCTAGTGGTATACTTTATTACAAGTTTATTCAACGTAATATTTAGCACATTTATATAGGGACCATTCTCAATAGTGCAAGAATACATGGGTTTGAACTTACCACTTTGGAAGTGTCCGATATCTGTATGTGTTCTGCTGTGCTTGCTTAAACCAACCATTTGTTTCCTTTTAGGCTGCCGTTTTAGTCTTAAGAAGTCAGGAGGACAGCACTAAGGACCCATCTACGTTGGGGGTCAGTCATCCTCCACCACCACCACCACCGCCACCATCTAAACCTCGATCGGAAACCACAGGCCGGAAAAGTGGGGCTGGCAATACGGGGAAAGGACAAACTAACCAAGAGGGTGAATTTCCTTGCAAGAAGTGTGGCAGGTCAGTTTATTTGGACACACTCAATTTTAAGCATTTACTCAATTTACTAATGATAATAGTGTAATTTAGTTATTTATTTGTTTATTTTAAATGTACCTTATTTTGTTTATTTACTAAATAAGGTACATTTAAATAAATACATTTATTTAAATAAAATAATTTTTTTTTATAAATTATTTATTCATTATAATTTATATAATTTAAATAAGGTCAATTATTTTAACAAATATGTAATAAGTATATTAATAAATAAGGTACATTTAGATAAATCATTCAATAAATTAATATTTATTAATTATATAATTATCTGTGGTGTTCTGTGCCATAAGATTGTGATCTACACATTGTCACATTTAGAAAATAATGTCCAGGAAAATCCAATATTGGGGAGTAATTAACTTGTTGCAACACTGTGAATAACTTAACCACATTTTTGACATTTTGCATTGATTCGGTTGACCCAAGTAAAGAACCAAGTCACTCTTTTGAGTCAGATCTTTACAATGAATCAGTTTGCAGAGCAAGTCTAAATGATTGTTTCACAAATCCTACTGATCCGGTTCTCGAGTTCAAGTCACTGACCTAAAGATCTAAACACTTCTCCAGGATCTTCTTTAAGGTGAAGAGCCGCAGTGCCCACATGAAGAGTCACGCTGAGGCGGAGAAAAAAGCAGCTGCGCTCCGGCAGAGGGAGGAGGAGCAGCGGGCGGCGGCCGCCCTGTTGGCCGCACAGCAGAACGGAGCGATGGGGGATCAGGGCAGAACCAGGAGAACCAGCAGTGACGATTCCTCAGAGGAAGAGGAGGATGCAGATGATGAAGACTGGCACTAGCTTACAATCTCTTTTGTATGATGGAGAAAAGACTTATTTATTTCGATTTTACCAGCCAACAAAATCCCATCCCAAAAGAACAGTTTCAGGGACTGGCTCACTCCCGTAGAATGTTTGTGTGAGTGCGTATGTGTGCATATGAGACAGACAAAGACAGAGACCGATGCTGTAGAAGCATTCAGGGGCTTAATGTTCAGATATAGGGCTATCGGGAGTGTAAGCCATGCCATCTCAGTGTGAATGTGTGTGTGTGTGTCTGTCTATAAAATGCACTTTCGAACTCATCCAGCACACAGTGATCCGACCGCAGCACATCTATCTGTGCACAGAACTCACTCCCTGTTTTCCCACGAAATGAACTATTATGGATTCAGTGCTGTGGACGTAGACGGACACAAAAGCAAGTGCGCGTGTGTGTTTAGACTTTTCAAAATGAAAATGACGGTATCTTTCTCTTCCACGTGACTGCCAAACGCTTGCACAACTGTGCTTGTACGCCTGGTCTTGATTTCCAGTGCTGTAATTTTGGGCTTTCTGTTTTCAGTATCTTAAAGGTATTGTTCCTCCAAAATGGAAAATTCTGTTATTTACTCACCCTTGTGCCTTTACAGAGATTTTCTTTTATCCGTGTAAAGCAAAAGTTTAGTAGAATGTCCATGCTTTTCTTTGCCGTATACTATTGCTTAAGGGCTTTCAAATTCCCAAAAGAAAAAAAACTTGTATTCTTATTAAACTTATATACAAGTCTTCTGAAGCCAAAAAATAGATTTGTGAGAACATTTACAACACTGTTAAACTCAATATTTTAACAAAAGATAAAACGATAATAAAAAAACAATAATAATTATATTTAGCTTTATATCAATTAGAGAAAAATCTTAGGCAAATAACTTAAATTGAATAAAATTAAGTTGACGTACTAAAATTACAAAAAACTGAAACCGAAATATAAAATATGGATCCCACAACATGTGGATAAATAAATAAATAAATACATGTATATCGTGGCCACGTTGAACTAATTCATTCCCCCATTTCGATTTAACTACAACGAGAACGAATTACTTTGTGGTCACCGTTTACAAAAAAATTATATCCATGTATATTTTATTTACTTTAAAAACAAAAATTTTACATTTTTTTTTTGTAAAATGTGTTGATACAATTATTAGTATGTCATGGGGATAATTTTTTTTAAATAATTAAAAAAAAGTGTTTTTTTTGGCTTAAATTTTGTTTTTGTGACATATGGGGACATACCATAGGCTTAATGGTTTTATACTGTATAAACCGCATTTTCTATCCCCCTACACTACCCCTAAACCTACCCATCACAGGAAACAATTCAGAATATTTACTTTAAAAACCCTCATCCTGTTTGATTTATAAGCATTTTGAAAAGTGAGGACATGGCCAATGTCCTCATATTTCAACCTCTCCTTGTAATATCTATCTCATACCTATGTCATTATACACATTTGTGTCCTCATATGTCACAAAACATGCCCCCCTCCACCCCCACACACATATTATCAATGTGCAATATCAATATATATTAATTTGCAAATCTAATTAATTATATATATATATATATATATATATATATATATATATATATATATATATATATATATATATATATATATATATATATATATATATATATATATATATATATATATATATATATATATATATATATATATATATAGGTCATGAAAAAATTAAGACACCACTTTACATTGATTTCTCAATGTTGGTCTCTTAATTTTTTCCAGAGCTGTATATCTTTCCATATATATATCCTTCAAAGCTGTCAGATACGGCTTTAGGAAGATGCAAGGGTGAGTAAATGATGGTAGGATTTTATTTTTTTGAAGTAACTATTCCTTTAATTTGAAATGGTGACCTCGCTGATGCCTTCAATGTTTTGACACTTTCTATCTTTACATGACAATCACTTTTACAAAGGTTTTTTTTATACTCTGCAGATTATAATGGTTGTCCTTAATATAATCCTTTATTGCTGTTATCATTACTGTTACTATTAGCTTTGTACTGTTTTATTATAATTATGTTGGGTTTTTTTTGGGGGGGGGGGGATTCTTTTTCTCATTTGACTTTTAGTTTTAGACGTTTGCTACCTGTGTTTAAGTGAAAGATTTCATATACTTGCTGAGAGCGTGATTTATAAAACCACACTAAGTGCAATAGCAATAGTGGGACTTTTGAGTCCCCCCCCACTCCACTTTTTTTATTTAATTCTCAATGTCTTTGAACAAAGTATTAGATAACCAACTTATGTTTTAGTGTAAGAACAAATGCAAGATCTGATGCTTTGTGAGTTTAAGGGCAGTTGCGAGCAGCTCTGGTTTCTATCTCTCTACTGGCCGAACACTTAAGCACTTGGCTTTGTCTCCATGGCAACAAAGAGTCTTCTTTTAAAGGATAGGCACACGGGGGATTTCACAGCCAACAGTAACAGCTCCAATTATTGCTAATAACACAGAAGTCTTCTATGCAGCCTGTGTGTGTGTGGGTGTGGGTGTGCATGTGCGAATGCATGTGTGGTTGTTTATTTGCATGGGTGTGCATGCGTGGTTGTGAGTTGTTGATGCACCAAAACTGTTTCAAACTCAAAGCCAAGTGAGAAAAAGAAGCTTCCTAGACTACTTCCTAGTCTTTTTGTGTTATTTTAAAAAATATATATATATTATATATACTTGTTCATATATGTGAAAAGATGGATTTGCTCCAATATGAAGATATGGGCATTTGTTGAAATGATTTAGCCAAGCTTTTTGTTGTTGTTGTTGCCGTTTCTGTTGTTGTTGTCAAGAGATGAATATTCAGAAATGATAGTGAAATTAATTCTGGGAGTGTTGTTAGGGTACACCTCCCGTTTCTGTCTTTCATTCAGCCAAGGGAAATTCTTCTGTAGAGGAATATAAAGTATGAAAAAGGCTTCTATAACTGTATGCACACTTTCTATGCTATTTTCATAGGGGCTTGTACACTAATAATGGCTGTGGAAAAACTCTGAAGTGCTTTTTACTACAGTATAACTTATTGTGTTTCAGTTGTGTTTTTATCATGTGTTTTAGAATAATAAATAAGGAAAAAAAACACAATAAACATGACGGTATTTGTAACAGTATTTGGGAAGGAAGAGTGTATTTTAATTGGCCACGTGGTATAGAGGACATGAATAAAAAAGTTCAATATCATTTTTTAAATGCATTTATTATATTTTTGCAGTGTACTGAATGTCCACATGGTGGCATTGTTGTCTATTTTACACAAGAAAGGCTACAGTGACTATGTAAAAATGAGAAAATATAAATGTCTTAATTTTTTTCATTGGTTCATAAGAAAGTAAAAATATACATATAGAATGGCTAGTGATGCTAATACAAATATATAAATATATATACACCGTGCATCCAGAAAGTATTCACAGCGCTTCACTTTTTCCACATTTTATGTTACAGCCTTATTCCAAAATGGATTAAATTATTTTTTTCTCAATTTTTCAAACAATACCCCATAATGACAATGTGAAAGAAGTGTGTTTAAAATCCTTGAAAGCAAATTTATAAAACTATAATAATAAAAAAAGAATCAAGTCTTTGCTCAATCATTTGTTGAAGCACTTTTGGCACCAATTACAGCCTCAAGTCTTTTTGAGCATGATGCTACAAGCTTGGCACACCTATTTTTGTGCAGTTTCGCCCATTCTTCTTTGCAGGGCCTCTCAAGCTCCATCTGGTTGGATAGGGCAGGGGTTTTCAAACTGGGCTCCCGGGACTCCCAAGGGTCCTCCAGAAGGTTCTAAAGGGGCCCCAGAAAATTAAGAGAATAAAAAGACAAAGCAAAAATGGATAAAATCTACCAAACATTCGGTTTCATTTCTAAATGTTTCTCTCCTTTCATGCCGTTTACATACTTTCCAGAATTGTATACCTGTATCTTTGGAGTTGTAGGGCAGTATTCTTAATACCTTAATGTAAGCTGCTTACATACATTTATTGTGAAAGTTGCAAATAATTTTTAATTGATAATGTTCTTCAGGTTTATACATTCAACATTAACTATAAGTTTGGAAACAATATGCTGTATTTATAATGTCACACTTACTATTTATTTAACAGTTTAAATGTTTTTTTTCCTTCATACATAAAAATATAAAGATGGAAAGGTTCATCATATTTGGGGGTCCTTGGCATCATAGAGTTTGAAAACCCCTGGGATCGAGAGTATCACAACCATTATCAGATCTCTCCAGAGATATTAAATCGGGTTCAAGTCTCTGCTCTAGGTGGGCCACTCAAGGAAATTTACAGAGTTGTGCCATAGTCACCATGTTATCTTGGCTGTGTGCTTTGGGTCGTTGTACTGTTGGAAGATGAAACTTTGCCCCAGTTTCATCAGGTGCCTGTTGGCAAGCTCCAGGCAGCCTTTTGCACGTGTCTTTAAGTCCGTGAGACCATTAGCTGGCCATTTGTCCTTTTAGGTCTCAGAAGGGTTTTAGCAAGCGCCCTCCTTTGCGGTCTTGATGCGCACTTCTGCCAAGGCCGCACTTGTGCAGGTTCCACAGTGGACTTATTCACGACAGTCAAACTGGCGTTACGTCATGAAAATGCAGACTCGTAGGAAAACGGCAAGGGTTTCGGGTGCCATTTGGGACAGGGCCCAAGTTTGCAAGACTTTGGCCAGCAGTCAGAGTGTTTAATTATTATATTTGCATTTTTGTAAATGTAGATTTTGGGTTGGGGTAAGTGTAGATGTTAAAGGTCCACTATGCAACTTTCCGTCCACTGGAGGGCGCCTATTCTAAATAAAGGCGTCGTTTGATGATGCCAAGTTTGAGTGCAGCATCTTGAGACATGTGGTCTTCACCTCACAGCTGGTGGAAAATAGGACTCGGGCAGAAATCACGTTCATGGATGCGGTTATTAACGTTACTGTAGTGTAAAGCAGAGCAGGACCGAGTGTTGTGGAGCTGAGAATGGCCGCTGGAGCGATTGTTATACAAACACACGGCTCACGAACACCGGGACTTTTATTATGACGGGACAGGACAGGACGCAGTCGCCGGGTGCGCACACTATTTCGGCTTTTCCTGAGTATAAGGTAAAGCAGCTCTGTTTATCATATTAGATACATTTAAGTGTGTTTAAAATGATATGACGTTGCTCTGTGCGTTCGCTCGGCGCTGCTGTGACTTGTGACTTGAGAGAAAAACAAGTCTGCCCAATAAAACCAAGGGAAATGCAGATATGACACAATTGACAGGCGACTTCCTCAAATGCTATGCTGACACGTCCTGGTCATTAGTTAAAACAGCAATTTTCTCACAATTTACAAATACCGTAATTCCTCAAATAAAGACCGGGGCGTTTATGTACCTGAATTGCCGATGGGAACCTGCTTTTATTTGAAGCAGGCTTTTATTAGGGGCAGGCCTGTATTTCTAATTCCATCTGTTTAAAATATAACTGCTAAGTAAACCGTTTTCAGTTTAAAGTGATCGTTCCAGTGAACAAATATCATTGATTTATTTAAGAAACATTTACAAAAATATCACCATACAACAACATACGCATTTTTTGTAACTCCGCGCGCAGCTCCGCATCCGAAGAGGAACGAGTTCTCGGCGAATCTAGCCGAGCATGACGTCTCATCACACCGGCACCCAGTTTGAACAGTAGGTGCTTATACTTACTGAATGAGCCTACAAAAGCAGAAATCACGACACTAAATAAGGTTAGTGAAATTAGGAAATATTTAAAAGATTGTTAATTTAGTGCATTTTGTTCTCATGATGTCACAAGTAGGCTAATAATATCAAGCCAAGGTTTACTGAGTTTTACACGATTCTTTTGTAGTGTGGTCTTTGGTGAAATGCACTAAAATAAATATCATCACCTGTGTACATTAGCCCACTTCTTCTCGATGCTTTTTCCTGTTGGTTTATAGAACAATTACTCTGAGTCGCCCTCTGTAGTTTCAAAGAATAGCACAAGGGCGAGCGCGTCAAGTATAAACGCCTCGTTTGTTTGGAGAGGAGCGCACGCAGTCAGCGGAGGCTCGCGCCGAGGAGACAGGCGAAAGTATAAACTGAGCTTCGAGGCTTGTGTGCGACCACCTTAAGACATAAAAGAGATGAGAGGCTAATATTAGGTGCGTCTTAATCAGCTCCTAGTTCAGTAGTCAGGGCACTGATCAGGACATACCGGTAAGTCAATGGGCGGACTCCCTGATCAGTGCCCTGACTACTGAACTAGGGAGCTGATTAAGACATGCGTATTGTGAAGATCGATATTTGTAGTTTGCCTGACACGGCATTTTTACAGACGTCGCATCGGGTGCGTGGCATCAGGATGGTTTCGCTCCATCGTGATGTCGGTCAGTCGTCACGGCTCAACCCTATTGAACATTACGATGAACTTGAATGCACATTAAATTAACGGCATTTAGGAGATTATCCACACCTTTTCCCCCGGCCTTTATTTGAGACAGGCTTTTATTTGTTCGTGCTGACCACGCCCCCCGCCACTATCAGAGGCCTGCCGTTTAATTGATTACAGGCTTTTATTTGAGGATATACGGTAGTTGGAAACATTTGGGATATTGTATGTACTCAACTAAACAAAATATATAATACTGGCCTAGTGATTTTTGGATATTTTACTGAAAAAATACTACATAGTGCACCTTTAATATAACGCAATCTGTTAGGTAGCAAAAAAAATAAAAACACATATATATGCATTTTCATTTGCAAATTCAAGAATTTTTTTTAAAAGGAGAAATTCCTGACAATCACACAGGTTGTCGGAAGATCATCAAAGGTAAACTATGTCCGTAACTTTTTAGTTTTTTGTAACCATAGTTTTGTCTTACCTTGAATCATTATTGTACACTTATAATGTAATAATAAGTGTTTATATTGGGACTATTTTAGACCGGTCTGGTACAGGGCTCTACATAACGCCCATTTTGGGCGCATTTACGCCTAAAAATTACTGCGTGCGACTGTGAAAAAATATTTAGGCGCACCAGTGCGAGTGACCCGATCGATTCTCATGAATGGATGTGTACAATCGGAATAAAAACTACAACACTGACTGAATCAACACTGAGAAACTGTTAGGCTATGTTTCCTACTGCAATCAACTGCTTTTCATGCCTTCAGTCAGCACTCAGCAGAAGAAGTGCAAAAACATGTGCGACGGACTACACTTCAAACAACGATTGTTTACAACGATTGAAGTGAAACATGTGTGACGAGTCTGACGACGCAGCCATGTGCACTTTACCAGACGCTTCGCGCTGTTTATCAGCCAAATCAAAACTAACTGGAAATACCACGTTTGGATTATCATAAACAAGCCCAGAAATTAGCGGATGCTTGGGGCATAAATGCCATCAAACAATAATGTATTAATAATACATTTAAAAAGCCCTTGAGTTAATCTTTATCACACATGCTGTTTTAAAAAAATACTAAATGTATATAATGAGCGAGTATATCATGAAGATTTTTTCCAAACCGGGTTATTGTCTTATTCTGAATCACTGTAACGTTACACACAAAATAAATTATTCCCGCTGCGGATTAGCACAATATCTGCGTGACTCACCACAAACAGAGAGAAGTAGATCGGCTGCAATGTTCTTCCGCGAGACGCATGCGGTTCTGTTTATGAAGCGCCAGAGCGCCAAAAGTTACGGCTTGCTATTGCTCAGAGTATTGGCTTGATTGCATGTGTGATACTGATCTCGTACAAAAATCTAATAGACAAGTTAATATTGAGTAACAAATGTTTAGCCACAACACTGGCTATTTGTGAAAATCAAAGCCTCACCAGAACTGATTCGCATCTCCAAGCGATTCGATTCAAATGAATCTTGTGTTTTGAACTATTGACTGAATGACTTGCCGCCACCAACTGGCGGTTTTTATTTTCATATTTATACTTTGCATGGACTTTTTTTTATTTAAAATATTAAACTTTTAAAGTTTAATTTGTACATATTTCTAAATTCAAAAACTTATATGTAAAACATTCATACAACATTAACTCATGCATTAAATGCATAGGTGTTTGATAGTATGAAGTCCAGTTCTGCTTTTTGTGTGTATTTGTGCTGTACTCTCAGAAGTTAATGATAATATAATGTCAGAATTATGTTGAATTTAAGAAATTGACAGATGATGCATACATTTAATAAGATTAGAAAACATTGCTCTTATAATGGTAAAAATGACCCTGGACATTAAAGGACAAATATCGTCCTGTAATGGGAAAGTTATAATTGGAATGTGTTTGATGGATTAGAATGTGCTACTAAATTTTTGACTGTGCTCCTAATTTTTTTAAATTAGGAGCACAAGTGCTCCTCAAGAAAAAAGTTAGCGTAGAGCCCTGTGGTAGAAACCGCTGTGGAGGAGCACAGTCCCTGCGTGACTCGCCATAGACATAAACCGAGAGAATGTTCTTCCACAAGACGCATGCAGTTTATTAGTCCAGTTTATTAACCACTGGAGCGTAAAAGGTTAGACTGCAGTTTTACGTTTTTTTTTTAAAACATTACTGATGTGCATCTTGAAACAAAATAATGGCACTGACATATTTTAAGATATATCAGTGCAAGTTGCTTTCAGTTAAAACAGCTCAAATGTGCATTTTATCCGGACTAGCTTTCAAAGCTAGCCTCTCTGAAAATTGCCTACCCTACCTTTAAGTGGTCAAAGAATTAAATGATAATGTCAGACTCACAAAATAGATCCCCATTCCTTTGAGAGAGAGAGAGAGAGAGAGAGAGAGAGAGAGAGAGAGAGAGAGAGAGAGAGAGAGAGAGAGAGAGAGAGAGAGAGAGAGAGAGAGAGAGAGAGAGAGAGAGAGAGAGAGAGAGAGAGAGAGAGTGTGTGTGAGTGTGTGAGTGTGTGTTTTGCTCAACTTTGCACAGGATTTCAACCTTTTTGTTCCTCTCTACCACTGGGTGGCGCCAAGATCTGCCAAATAATCCTGAGATCTTGCAATCCTGTTGTTTCAATTTTAAGCATCAATGCAGATGGAAACCAATTATATAATTTTGTCCAGAACATTCAGATAGATAAAGAAGATTAATCTCAGCTAAATATGTGCACTGAGTATTACAAACAAATGTAATTTTACTTTCACAAAGCTGTAGGCTACTTAGAAATGCGTGCATATGAAAATGAAATGTCAGAACAAACTTTTACTGCAAAACCAAAACCATTTGTCTTGGCAAATAAATATTGAGAACACATTAACACCACCTGCACCCTGACCAGAGCCACCAATCATACATCCACCACATACTGAGGTTTGTTGGTGCAATGATAAGAAACTTCTTGAAGGTGTGTTGACTGTTGCTGCGGTTCTGTGCTGATTCCGGGCTGTAGGTAAAGAAACGACTGATGTATTTCAAAGTGTGCATGCAGCGCACCAGGGGATTTTGTGCGAGACAAACTAGAACAGTGTGAGGTGGTTTTGTGCACATTCTCACTCCCTTTTCCTCCCACTTGGAAGATGCAGAGAGAATGTGGCCAACAATCTCTGTAGAGAAGATTGTCGGTTTTTAAAAAAAATCTTACACAGCATATGGAAGCAATCAGAGATCAGAGGAGATCAGTTTTGTCTTACAGAAGGACACACAAAGGAGCCTGCACAATCTGCAATGCAAACTTTAGGTAAAGTGTGTTTGGAGGAAATTCCACCAGGCCATTTGTAACCGATTTGATAGGTTTGTTCATTAATCAATGGAAAGCCCACCAAACATGCTCCTCATCCCTTCTGTCTGATGTCCCCCAGGGCAGCAAGAACACGTTAAAAAAGACAGCAATACAAGAGAGATGTTTACTGGCATAAGATTTAGTGGTCCTGTAACTTTGTGTAAAGTTGTGGAATCACGTTTGAAGTGTATGGAGGAAGAGCTGCTATAAATATAAAAACTTAACACATGTTTGCTGAATCTCCTGAGGTGAATCTCACAAAAAAAAAAAAAAGAAGTGTTTAGGTTCAACAATTTAAGGAATTGTACATTTTTGCAGTATGTTATACTTTGCTTATACAATTTGCTTATAGGGTTGTATTGAGGGGTGGACCTTCATCATTACTCCCTAATTTTTAGACCAAAATTTAAAACCACTGACTGTGTGTGTGTGAGTGCGTGTGTGTGCACGCTTGCAGATTTTGTGGACTAAACTCTCTTAGTAATTAATTTAATTGGCACATTGCATCTAGGGCGGAAATTCTCAGAATGTAGTGGACCAGAGGCAAAGTCGTAGTTTAATTCCCATTTATATTTACAACAAGACCTACAATTATAGTGTAATGTGCACCGGATAGCCTCTTGTTTTATCACTTTCTTAATAGAAGGATCATGTAAAAGACAATGGGAGAATGGCTGCCTGGAGGGAGGAGTTTCGGACGTTCTCTGCTATGCAATGCACTTCAATGGAATCTTTTTCATTTCCAGTCTAATAGACGCTAGCACAGACTTTAATGATGCGTTTCCACAGTTATTCCAATAATGCTACTAGACTAAATGGGAATGCACTTTTTTATTTTTATAAAATTGATTTAGAGTCTGTTCACCAGTTTACCCATAATGATTCTGAGAACCCCGGAAATGTAAAAAAAGGTCCATGACCATATTATTACCAATATTTGCACACAAAATTCTATTAAAAATTGGAAGTAACCATCAATATTTCCTTGGTGACAATTGTAAGTCATTAATATGGCATTTTACTACTAATTGAAAGGTATAGACCCTGATAACTGTGTTTTCAGAGTTAACATTGTAAAGCTATAGTACATTATTTTTTAATTAATATGACGCAATTGACAGGTGACTCCCTCAGACGTCCCGGTCCTTATAGTTAAAATAGCAATTTTCTCACAATTTACAAATAGCTGGAAAAAACTTGGGCTATTGTAAGAACTCAATTGAACAAAATATATAACACTGGCCTGGTAGTTTTTGGATATTTTACTGCAAAAATACTACATAGTGCACCTTTAATTAATTATTAGCAATTTACTAATCCCCCCTTGCAGTTCTTACATAAACCCCAGTTGAGAAAGCCTGACATGGTCTATGTTTAATGCACTTCATTAATTCACACAACAAAAAAATCTCTTTGCATATTTATATCAGTATGCTACAATATTATCAATGTGATTAATGAGGTAAATCATTACCTAAAATGTGTTATGTAATAAGCCCTGAAAGTTCTTTTTTCTTTTGGACTTTTTTAGTACATTGTTGTTATGTAACCAAAAAAAACCCCACTAAATCGCTTTATTTTTTTCCTTCTTTTGGAAAAATAAATAAATCACAGAAACACCATGTTTTTTTTTCTTTTGCTATTGGAGCAAATGGAAATAAAATAAAAGTTTTATAATGTTATATCGTTCACCACTAAAACTTTACCCAACTATGACAAATTCCGCTTCTGAGAACCACCGAATGTCAGAATGGTATATTGTGGAAAAATATCCAGTTTTACTAACTATTTTTACTAATGTAGGTGTATACTGTGCAGTATTCTGTAAGTATCCTATTTCGAACGTAGTCAAGCACTCCACAGATTTTATCACATCCTTCCCCAGGGATTTTACAGGAAGCCCGCCCTGTTTGATAATCAACACAATAACAAAGACAGATGTGGAGCCCCTCACACCTCGCAGGTGCCCATAGCACCGACCAACCCTCTTCCTGTCTCTCACTCCACTCTTATTAACACACACACACACCGACTTACTCATTAAACATGATGAGAAATGTGTAGCTCATCGCAGCAGATTACTTCCAGCCTTGCTTTGCCGTTTGTGAGGAAAGAACAGTGAGTGAGGGAGGGTGGATACAATCAGATCGGACTGGAGGGATAGACAATTTAATTCAACAAATATTGTGTAGTGCCAAAAGAGACTAGGACCAGATTCAACATCAAACCACAGCTTCTCCCTCATGTCACATTCTGGCAGGGCTGTCTGCTATCAATAGAACTCTGTTGTACTTTCTTGGACAAATTTACACGCTTGAAAGATTTATTTGGAAAACCTCTTGGAAAATTCATTCCATGTTTAATGGTGTATCGTTGCTTTAGTTACAGCTTCTCTAAGCTCTGCACAATAAAACTAATCACACAGTAATAAATGCCTTGAATCATTAATGTTGATGATTAAGATTTGACTGCATAACTTCTCAAGATCCCCACAAAATCTTAAGAATTTTCTTAATATCTCTACTCTAATGTCATTATATTACTCAAACAAATATTAAGCTTTGACATGTATGATACTACAAATCATTGATGTTGTTAAGAAGAGGTGTGCTATTATTTTTTCTAATAAATCAGAATTATACTTTTGTCATCATGGATGATAAAACAGGCAAAAATCCGTATATTTAGTATACATGAGCCATATGGACATAAGCCATATAAAGAGGCCAGAATTTCAGAGAGACTTTAAAGTAAATCCTTTTAACTTTGGCCAGCAACTGTTTACAAACATGCCAACAAACACTTTGAACAGCTTAGCAACCTCATAGCAACATGGTGACAACAACAACAACCACTGCGTTTCCCAAAGCATCCTTTGCATTTCCCAAAAGCATTCAGCCGGCCAGTGGTTAAAAGCATAGTTTCTGTTAGTATTACGTGTACTTACATAGATCATGCTCTTAAAGGGATAGTTCAACCAAAAATGAAAATTTGATGTTTATCTGCTTACCCTAAGGGCATCCAAGATATAGGTGTGTTTGTTTCTTCAGTAGAACACAAATTAAGATTTTTTACTCCATCCGTTGCTCTTATAATGCACATGTTTTCATTTTGGGGTGAACTATCCCTTTAAGCGAGCAAGCAAGCAACGTGAAGTACATTCTACATTTCATTCATATACAAATTCCCTTCTATGGCTTTATGTTGTGAAGCAAAAAGGATAGTTCACCCAAAAATGAAAATGTGATGTTTATCTGCTTACCCCAGTGCATCCAACATGTAGGTGTCTTTGTTTCTTCAGTAGAACAGAAATGAAGATTTTTAAACTCCAACAGTGCCAGTCAAATAATCATGTGAATGGGTAACCACTCTTTGAGAGCAAAACAAGCAAACAAAAAAACATGCTTAGACAACATGCACACAAACCCTGCTGTTTCGTGAAGACACATTGATGTCTTAAGTCACGAATTGATCAGTTTCTGTGAGAAACCGAACAGCATTTATGTATTTTTTTAACCTCAAATCATGACGATTCTCATCTAACAGTGTTACCATAGCTATTACTTCCGTCTGATAAGGTCAAACTTATTTTAACTTATACAAACCGTTCTCATGAACAACTCGAAAGTAAGCCTACAACTAACAACATTATGACAAGATTAGAGTATACTCTTATAGTACACGAGCACGATAGTTCAGCTAACGACATATTACAATTATGACGGTTAAGGGTTATATAGATCATGAAAAGAGGAAACAGACATATATTAGGAGTATAGTATCTTACTTGTTTGGACACATTTTGTGAGCTGACGCTTACAGACAGTGAGGAGATTTAGATGCTCCACACGGTGTGGAAATGAACGGGTCTTTATCATCGATGAAGTGAGTGACAATACGATCGCAAATGGACAAATAGCGAACATATATCGCAAGCCATTTTAGCATTTAAACCTTTGTCTGACTATCTATAAATATATTTAAAGATAGTAACAATTGTATTTTGACTAGTGATAATTATAATTCGACTAGTCAAAATGAAAATTAGAGATATCTGCAATTATAATTGCACTAGTAAGAAATCTGATTGGAGATATCTCTAAACACATTGTGACTAGTCAAAACTCTATTAAAGATATCTGTAATGACGTCAGAGATATCTTCAATAGAAGCGTCACACATACGCAAAGGTAATTAGAGATATCTCTAATTCAATTTCGACTAGTCACAACTCTATTTTAAGATATCTGAATTGTACCTGCTCCTAGTCAAATCTGCGCTGTTGTGTAGGGTTGTGACGTGAGGAAATTTTCCACCAATAATCGACGAGTGACAACATTTGGATGCATATGATTAAATGTCTCCAGCAGACCCAGTCAAAAACATTTAAGAATGATTTTAAAAAGATTACAGATTAATAAATGTTTAAATAACATTGACATGATGTAGCTACTGATTACATTGATTAGTACATTGCGTTGTGTTTACTCGTGTCATAAAGGTAATAATCCACAAGGTGGGAGTGGTGTGTTGTATTATAGCAAAAGATCTGCGATGTGATATTCTGCTGTGTTGAGTGATGAGCACCAGTGCGTTGAAAAGTTATTTTAAAATTATAACATATGTAATGTTGCACCAGAAATAAGGACAAATGCTTAGCTTTAAATGTGTTCGTTTGGGAATAAAAACTAACACAATTTAATCCACAGCATGCACATCTCAACCTTGTTTATTACTTTAATATATAGCCTAGAATAAGACAACAACTTTCTTGATCTTCTCAGCATATTATATGTCACTTTTACACATGTCCCAGGTACATTTTTTATTTTCATACGTTTGATTTCCTTCTATATAAATGAGCTTAAAATGACCAAAGACACAGGACTTTTATTATGCAATTCTTAAACAAAATGGCAGATGACAACGGTTTCCGCGGTAGGATTGGTTAATAAAATGTTTAAGGTGTGGCTTAGCTAAGGCATATTTGCATGCATGTTTAAGATATCTATAAAGGAGTTTTGACTAGTCAGAATGTTAATTCCAGATATCTACATTTATATTCTTCCTAGTCACAAAGCTAATTGCAGATATCTCCAAAGAAAGATCTGTCTAGTCAAAAATCAGACAGAGATATCTATAATTAAATTGCAGATATCTTTAAATGTGTTTCGACTAGGAAGAATTCCAATTCAAGATATCTCGTATTAAGTTTTGCCTAGACAAAAATCCAATTTAAGATATCTACAATTATAATTTGACTAGTAATAAATTATTTGCAGATATCTACAAATGTATTTTAGATATCTTTAAATTTGATGAATTAAAGATATCTTAAATGTGATTATGACTAGTCAAAAACCAGTTAGAGATATCTCTAATTATAATTTTTACTAGTGCAATTGTAATTTGAGATATCTCTAATTAGAATTATGCCTAGTATTAAATCAATTAAAGATATCTTTAATTACAATTTCTACTAGTCAAAACTCATTTGAAGATATCTGGAAATATTTTCCAATGGAAGTCAATGGAAGAATGTGACTAGTCAAAATAGCATTATAGATATCTTGAATGTATATTATGACTAGCCGAATTAACATTGTAGATATCTTCAATCCATATTATGACTAGTCACAATCACATTGTATATATCTGGAACTGGAATTATGACTAGTCAAAACTGATTTATGACTAGTATGCGAAGGTGTATTTAATGCTAAAACGGCTTGCCATAAACATAACACACGAGCATATTCAAGCAAAAACACCATCATTAGTAGACACGCCTCTTACCTGCTGATTGGCTACAAGTTTTTTTATTAGACTAGCATGGCTGGAGTCCGTTTTGTAAAACGGTTTTGAAGTACGCCCCACCTTTAAAGGGTTAGTTCCCCCAAAAATGAAATTGATGTCATTAATGACTCACAATGTCGTTCCACACCCGTAAGACCTCCGTTCATCTTCGGAACACACTTTAAGATATTTTAGATTTAGATTTTAGACAAGTGCTGTCCATGTCCAGAAAGGGAATAAAAACATTTAAGTAATCTATATTTGTCATCAGTTAGTTAGTTAGAATCTCTTGAAGCATAGAAAATATATTTTGGTCCAAAAATAACAAAAACTACGACTTTATTCAGCATAGTCTTCTCTTCCGCATTTGTTTTCAAACCTCAAATAAAGACTCAAACGGTCATAAATCAGCGGATTGATTCATGATTTGGATCGCGTGTCAAACTGCTGAAATCACGTGACATTGGCGATCCGAATCATGAATCAATCCGCTGAATATTTATTTGAGGTTTGAAAACAAACGCGGCAGAGAAGACAGTGCTGAATAAAGTTGTATTTTTTGTTATTTTTGGACCAAAATGTATTTTCAATGCTTCAAGAGATTCTAACTAACTGATGTCACATATGGACTACTTAATGATGTTTGTATTCCCTTTCTGGACATGGACAGCATAGTGTGCCTACACTTAGATACCGTGTCAGACTAAATAATAAATATCTTAAACTGTGTTCCGATGATGAGCGGAGGTCTTACGGGTATGGGACGACATGAGGGTGAGTCATTAATGACATCAATTTCATTTTTGGTTAAACTAACCCTTTAAGCATGTATATTTAGGAGAAATATGGCAGTCATTTGTGCCTCACTTCCTGCTGCCGTGGCGTGGTGGCGCTTTTGACTATAACTGAATATTGTCATAGATGTCTTCAGACCAGGACTATTATCAAACGTGATGTTTAGGGCAGATTGGACATTGTATCCTTGAGTTACAATAACTTCCTGTTTTGTGGCGTTAATCACATTAGCACTTGTGTTGCATGATTTAACATGTTTCTAGCATGCTTGGTACTTCATGGCATATTTAAATGTGTTTCTGGGAGTGAATCACAGTTTAAAACATGTCATTTCCAGTTGCCAGCAGGTGGCGCTATGATTCTCATTGAATATTGTCATGTAGATGTCTTCAGGCCAGGACTCTTATCAAACATGTGAAGTCTGAGGAAGATTGGACATTGTACGCCTGAGTTATAACAACTTCCTCTTTCATGGAGAAACATTGAAATTTGTGAGGCTGCAACGGACACACCCTTCAGCCAAAAAACTCAAGATCTTCACAATTTAATATCACAAAGGCCTTTAGATTAGACTGACATAATATAATGTTTATCTAATAAAATCTCTAGGAGTTTGTTTATGTACAACTTCTGGGAATGACTAAAACATTTTGCAGAGAAAATGTAAAAAAAATCTCACTTCCTGTTGGTTTTCAGATTTTGCTCCCATTTTTTGTAGGTATTGGGCTGTTTCGTGTGTGTACCGAATTTCATACTTGTATGTAAAACATGGAAATAATGGGAAGATAGCAAAGTAGACTACTATCATTTAGTTCGGTTGAATCGTACTAGAGTTCGTTTCCCTCTTTGGTGCGGTTCGTTTGGTCAGGTGTGAAAGCAGCAATTGCACTCTGATGCGCACCAAAAGCTGACCAGACAAGCGTACCGAGACCTCCTTGAAGAGGTGGTCTCGGTACGTTTTCAAATGAACTCTGGAGCGGTTCGTTTGTGGTGAGAACGTGAGCCGACCTCGAACAGAACCAACTGCAAAAGTACTAAGCCAGCTGCCATAGTCAGCTGTGCTGACTATGTGCATGACTTTACCTGATAGATCATTGGCAATATTTTCGGAGTTATTAAAAATTAATGCACGCCTCCGCTTGAAGTGACGAGTGATACGTGCTCGCCATTTGCAGTGCATTAGAGTGTTTATTTCAAGTCACATCCTTGCTTCATTATAGAAATGTATTGTTTGCATACTGTGGTAAATACACATGTAGTAGATTATGGCCAGGGATAAAACTAGCCCACGCAGTCGTCTCTCGACTGCGTGGGCTGAAGCTCATTTAATATTCAGATCTTATCCAATCGTAGCCGTGGGCGTTTACTTCCCAGTCTCCAGTGCGTCACGCCCATCAAAACCCAGCGTTTTGGAGAGAGCCTCAAAACCAGTGTAGAAAATAGCCTATTACTTATTATGATGTTTTTGAATGTAAAAAACACACGAACATCATTAGTTGACCTCAGACAACAGTATAAAAAAATTAAAAAAGCCAGTTCATGACACCTTTAAGATTGAACATTAGTCTGGGGAGTCTGCTCTGTATTTTGTACTGCACAAGAGGCATGATCAACGAGCATTATTTGAATAACTCTGTATACAATTGGATAATCCTTCAACCAATCAGACCACAAGAGGCATGATCAATGGGCAATAACCCATCATTTCTCTATCTGTCATCGTGTTAAACCTGCCTTAGTGCGCCAGGTGGATAAGCCAGTCTGTGATTGGTTCCTGCAAAAGTGTAACAGAAGCAGTAGAAATTAATGTACAGGTTTCCAGACTGAGTTGCTGGGCAAAATCAAATCGCCGGCAGATCCTGGGTTTTTTGAACGACGGATGTGCTACAAAATTACCCCTCGACAAAAATACCACTAAGACAATTCATGTCCATTGAACCTGCTTGAGCTTCTGTTTACCACAAATGATGTGTGAGTTGATGAATGTTTATGAGGGAAAAAAAGCAATTCAATCCTAAATTCAATCTGTTCATCATACAAACCAAACGAGACTCTTCATAAAATTTTGGACTAATGCTCAATTTAGGTCACATTAGAGTGGTAGTTGTGTAGCTGTCTATGGAGGGACAGAAAGCTCAAAAAGATTTAAAAAAAATCTTAATTTGTGTTCCGAAGATGTACGAAAGTCTTCCAGGTTGGAACGACACAAGGGTGAGTAATCAATGACAGAACTTCCTTTTCCTTTGAACTATCCCTTTAAGCAGTGAACGAGTTACGTCACTAAACGTTCCCCAGAACCAAGTAAGGATTGCGTACCTTTAGAATATGTACACATTAAGTTGTAACTTAATCTGTTATCACATCACAATATTATTTGTGATGTTTCTGATTGTGGTGGAATTGTCAGAATTCAATGAAATGTAAACAACCCTTTTTTTTTACCTTAATTATTTATGTCTAGATTTTAATAGCAACATTAATTTATTTAGAATTTGTATCTGTCTGAATAGATTTCCCACAGCATACTTCCATCATTCGTCTACATGTGTTTTTACATCATAAAATAAAGAAAAGAAAGTCTGGCTGCTGTAGTGTGTGTGTGTTTTGCGGTAGTTTGAATAGGCCTAATAAGCTTAGATTGTCGTAACCAGTAGCCAGCACATTATTCCAGTACAGGGAAAACACTAAAACTGAAAAGATATCGAAATGCTTTGTAAAAAGGTCCATTTGACAAACCTAAATGAAAAAGTAGTGCAGTGGTAAAAATGTCATTTTTAATATAAGCTGAAATATGCTGGAAACTGTATGTACCATTACTTGTACCATGTTGGCAACAAACTTTATATGAATTCCATAACTCACTGACTCTAAGCATCTTAAAAACACATAAAACTACAGTGTTATTCTTGGGCATATGTAATAATCCCTTGGCCTGTAGCATTGTACTGCTTGCCCATTTAATGTCACTTTCACCAAAGGAAACTTGAAAAATATCCTGTCATAAAACCACTGAAGGAAACTGTGCTGCCGTTGCAACTCTGATGACAGAAGAAAGAGAGCAAGAGATTGATATCCTTTAAACATGAGGACGAGGCCATGCAACTTTACATTGATTAGCAGTTTCTCTATTTGAGTATGTTTATTCAGGAAAAGCTTCACAGCACTTTCAGTTCTGTTATTCCGTCTAAAAATCTGAAATGTGACCACACACCTGCACAGCTGTGTGATCTCAATTATAAAAATAGCTGCATTTCAACATGTGTGCGCTCATACTTCTTTCTCTGAAAAATATTTTAAATAGCAGTGCGGGGAAGAACCCTTTCTGTCTGCCTCATTCTTTCATTCCAAATCTCACCATGATAAAGGATCGTTGTTCAGGGGCAAATGCTAAAGAGAGACATGCTGAGCCCTGGCCAAGTCACTGTTAGTTTTTGTTTGTGTCTGTAACCATAGCGACTGCTGTCCTATGACCCGCCAGCAGCCGTTCTATGTTGGCTGGTGGGAAGGAGTTGAAGTGGTGTAGGCACACAAGTCAAACAGTCACAGAGTGGAGGTGACACTCCCATTTGAGTCAGTCACCTCGAAATGTATGTGGGATTCAGCATGTGTTCATTCTGGTATGTTACCATATAAGGGTATTCTAAAAAAAAGTTGCTTAAATCAATAGTTACCGATTAACCCTTCTGGCAGGTTGTTTCCTAGTCTGCTCTGAGGCATTACTCTAAACATTAACACTGCCTACTTGCACGCATCTGTTTCATGGTTCTGGAACCCGGGACTGTCCCAATGATGATTAGCTTTTCATATAAAGCTCAACGTCTGTTGGCTTCACCTTCTCCCAAAGTGGAGAGTTGCTCTGTTAAAGAGTTGTCTTGAATTTTCATATAGGCCTATGGGGTGCAATATTGGCACATGGCGAGTTAATATTGCACCCTGTGCAATATTAACTCGCCATGTGCCAAATAAAAACAATTAAATTCGCCTAAAGCTTTTTTCTTCTCCACGTTAATGGTTATTAAGCTTCTAAAATAAAAAAAACATAAATAAAAAACATGATGTGTCATCCCATGATGCTATAAGTGACAGACTTGTCATATGTGTAGAAAGCAAGCATTAGCTGCATTTACATCGACCCTCCTTGTAAATCGGAATGAATTTATTTAATTCGGATTGTAAAACGTGGTTTAAAAAGGTTATTATCTGTTCGATATAGCATGTAAACACTTGAAAACTGAAACTGTAATATTCTACGTAGTGCAATGACAGAAATGGCGTTATGATGCATACGAGATGTTGTTTATGCTGAGTCCAAATTGCATACTACACTATATAGTAGGCAAAAAACTGTAGCTGACAAAAAAAGTATGTCCGAATTAGCGTTGGTCCTTTTTTAGTACTTTGTTGATACACTAATAACAGTAACAAAACTTTAAGTAATTTATAGAAGTGTTATGGACGTTATGCCCAGCTGACTTGGTCTCTGTCTGCCATTGTTTGTAAATTGTTACGGCTACTATTTACTAGTACATTGTAGGCTAGCTCCTTAATTAATTTAATTCATAAAATTTCAATATCTATAAAAGATTTGCCACACATTTTGTGTTGTGTTTTCTGATAAAACATTATTCCATATTTTAACTTGATTAAACAAACTTTGTCAAACAAAGCGTTGCACAACTGAGCTTTATGGCTACGGTTAAAATTAAAATATGGAATAAAATTTGTGATTTATTACTTAAAGTTTTGATCATGTATTATTATATTAGTGTTAGTATTAGGCTACTGAGACATATCTAAATTCTACTACAACTGTATATATTTGTCAAGTTAAACCAAATTTTTGTTTTGACGGGTTGCCGTGAATATCTTTGAGTTTCTGTGTGTTTATGACATGACGGTAGTTTTTTTAAATTAAATGGTAAAATGTTCACAAAGTTACTCTCAGAGCGGCTCTGGAGATGACAATCATACATTCGACCTCGTATGAGATGGAAACACGTGACCGCCACACGCAATTATGTTTGTGGGGTATTTTAAACTGCGTGTCAGCAACATTTATTTACACAGAAACACACAGGACATGCAGGATTCGTATTTAAATTGGCTTTTTACTGTTTAATATTCACACATATTAGTCTATATCACCAGGTGCATTCTCAGGTACCGAAATTTGGTACCGCATGATTTAATGTGTGAATCGCTACTCGGTAGTACCAACGTAATTAAGTCGGTGCCCAACCCTAGTCCAGATTACCTACTATTTCTGCTGAGATTCTGAAGTGCACATCTAATGAAGTCTTTACTATCCCATGATGCAACTGGAGTGGATTTGTGAATCGCGGTTAACTAAATGTGAATGGCATACAACTGATGCTGGTAGGTCATATGATAATTACATCATGATGAATGTAGTAGGTCCAGATAACATTCATACACACATTCATACTTTATAGAACATACTTTTTTAGTGCTCACAAAGTAATTCAAAAATCACTTTATTTAGCGTTCATGTAAACACTGTTCGAATTCATCAAGTGTCCATGTAAAAGGTAGCTATTGTCGAAAGGATAAAAACAAAAACAAAAAAATGCAACATTTTTTTTTGATGCCTCATTATATTTGAGGAAATAAATGTGAGGAACAAATAGAGTTTTAAAACATACATTTAATGTATAAAATGTTCAGTTTAATTATAAAGGGGTCTTTGACTATGCCCCCCAATGAAACATAATTGTGTGCCGCAGCAGACAACATTTTACAAAACAGATTATACAAATTAGTAATTTCTAAAACATGGCATGGCTTGGTCATTTTGTCTTTGGTTTAACAAATATGTGGATAAAATTGTGGCCAAAAATAATCAAAATCAAGCTCTCCTAAAAATAAGCTTATAGAGTGAGAGAACCTGTAAATGGAAAAGAAGAGTACAGTTAGTGCATGTTATTTATCATCTAGTTCAAGCAAAGATAATATTGATCAATTTTATCACCTGTGCAATTGCCTATTTGAATGTGTGGCTCTCAGTGCCGCCACGTCCAAAACCTGAGGGCAAAAAGAGAATTAAATAAGGATGCATCTTAACAGGATAATTAGTTAGCATGCTAATTATACACACACACACACACACACACACACACACACACACACACACACACACACACACACACACACACACACACACACACACACACACACACACACACACACACACACACACACACACAACAATCTCTGGATGAGTGGCAGAAAGACATTTGCATTAAGTACCACTGGATAATGCAAAAAATAGATTTTATAGTGGTACTGTGCCACAGCAGTCCCCAGTCCATGTGTTTTGAGATGAAGTCTAGTTGAACCCTATACAGCACAGTATAACAGAGCAGCTGATGCATTGTAGAAACGTACCTTTAGGTCCAAAGAGTGCAGCGTAGCATGGGTTGTTACAATAGGGCTTCCCATCATGCTGTGAGGAGAAACACATTAGTCAGTACATTAACGGACTTGAACGGGGGCCATTATTCAACACCTTCCTCAAGACATGACAGTCTAACCCCCTGAAGTGTTTATAAAGGTAAAAGTATGCCAAAAGCTTACTGGACTCCATTAAGTCTGTCTGGAACATTAATCTATCCCAGTAAGAGGTGTGCAATTCAGCTTCTGACTTACCTCTGCATGTGAGCCAGCCGACAGGGTCTTGTTGCATTTCTCACACTTCAGACAGGGTCTATGCCAGTCTTTGCCAAGTGATGACACTCTCTCCGCTGAAACATTAATGATAAACATCATTGACTCATAAAACCACAAAATGGATTGATTTGTGCAAAAGTGCAGTGCACATTATTCACCTAATTTCTCAGCCCTATCCAAAAGTAACTTACATTGCATTTCAAAGTTCAAGGCTATATATTTTACTCGGTTCAATTACATGTTTGGCTTTAAAGGTTTAAAGGTGGCCCTTCCTCCTCCGTTATGCCAGACAAAATGTGTAAAATATTTAATAATTATTTACATAATTAATACACCCTTTTGTTGTTCAAACCGCTTTGACTTTCTTCCATTGAACACAAAAAAAATGTTTAGAACAATGTCTCAGTGATTTTTTTCTTCTTTTTTGTAGTTCAGTTTTGGACCCCATTGACTTTCATTGTATGGGCAAAAACAGATCTTTTATGTAATCTGTAGATCTTTTATGAAAGTCATGTAATAGAAAGTCATACAGGTTTGGAACAACATGAGGGTGAATAATTTTTTGGGGGATGATCTATCCCTTTAAATATTAAATAAATAATTAAACATTTTTGTTTAAGAATTGGCATCATTGGTAGGATTAGGAGGTTCATTTAACGCATTTGAACTAAATCTATTTAGCTGATTTTCAAATATTTCATCCGAAAAAGTCAATGCAGAAAAGGCCAAAAAGGAATTGGTTGTTTACATCTGGGCCAGTTTATGACCTCATCGACAACTTGGAAAAATCTAAATGACTACTCATTAGCCTTAAAGTTGTTTTAATAAAAGAGTCAGGGGAATACAAAGTCAATCAGACATGGGGAAAAAGAGCTAATTCTCAGCCATTATGTAGTTTAGTTAAAGTCATGATGAGCTTCTAATGTCAATGAAGCTCAAGCTGCAGTCTCAAGTCTGACAGATTGTCTTCACAGTCCAGCACGCCACAAGTCTTGTCGGATTATTGTGTTCTCAGCTCAAAGCAGATAAAGTCATGACAGCGAGAACATGGGTGGGTGTGGACGCTGTATGCAGGACACTCCCAAAGGAATTTATTCCTCCCTTTCCTTTTAAAAGGTCCATAAAGGAGTCTTTATCTACAGCCCTCTGCAGAAAGATTTCTCCAAACAACCCTCATGATGAACATCGTAAAAGAAGTGGGAAGGGAAGACAAAGTCATGCATGCTCAGGCGTCTCCAGTAGGGGAGGTGCACGTCATGCCTTTTATGAGGGAGGTTTTGGGCAAGCGTCTACATCTCATGGAGGCCAAAGACTTTCTGAGAGCATGATTACTCTAAAAGATGTGAAGCAGATTTATGGCTTCAATAGAAGAGCTTCGTTTGAGATTTTTGACATGCGGAAACCAAAGGATGGACAAAGAGCAGATTAACAGTTCCCATCTGTGACGTACATTTGAAAAATGTGATGAGGTGATAGCAAAGACTCCAGACACCAAGTAATGCTTTATACTTTATGTATAGGGAGAGTGTTGAAGGATAACACATACCACTACATAATTCCCATTGTTACGGACTACTGCGAGGTGCTATAATTGTGTACAACAGCTGTAATAAGAGTCATACTCATCCCAGCTAAGGCAGTCAGTCAGTCACACTTCGGTGAATGAAACAGGAAGATCTTTTGTTTAGTACTGGACTGTGAACACATGATCCAGACATACTGGGAGAGTTGAATGCAGAATCAGTGGTCCATGTGAGAAATACATTTTGAAAGGGCAAACAAGGCAGAAAGGAATTCACCAGGATGTGTTTGGGCCCTTGCAGTGCTGCCAAGAATTAAGTTTGGTCATCTGAACCACACCTAAGACAGTAATTACTTAACTTCCCCAGTCAAATACACTGAGGACACACTAATCTTTCTCTCTCTGTTAGTGCTCTTTATCAATGCAAAGTGTCCTAGACTGGGTGTAAAGTCTAAAACACAGAGATTTGGAATCTGCAGCTGAATTACTGCTGTCTTTCTTCTGCATGGCAACCGTTTTTTCCCCCATAACATAAAATAGAGGAACTGTAATTCATGCAAAGAGCAAATAATAAAACAATAACAAAAATCATAATAAATAATATCAGTAATAGTAATGCTAATAATGATAATAGCTATTACTATTATTATTATTATTATTAACAATGATCATTATTTGAGCTTTGTTTGTTTGAGCTTCCCAATGGTTTGATTTTGGGGGTAGGGCTATCTGTTTGACGGACCAATAGGAGAAGTTTGAGGGCAGTGTTTGGGAAACCTTTTTCAGTTTCAAAACGGTCATTATTTTTACAGAGTCATTTTATGTTGTTTATAATCAACCAAACTAATCTCTGAAAGTGAACCTCAAAAATTAAACTGTCTGAATCAACAGTGCCTTTCAATTATGCCATACTTGTGCACACACACACACACACACACACACACACACACACACACACACACACACCACACACACACACACACACACACACACACACAACACATATATATATACACACACATTGAAATTACACTTCAGAACTCCCACTAAATTAGTATTTTGATTATGCCAGTATTTAATCTCTATATTATATCTTCACGGTGGATTTTCTCTTTTCCATCTCTGAGAGGCTGCGGTTGTTAGATTACTTTCATGTGAACATTAAACAAGTCAGAGTGATGGAAGACCAGCAGCAGCCACATGAGGCAGTTTTGTATGATGGAAAATGTACAGGTTTAGAGAACACTATAGCGGTGAACAGGATGGGTGATGGTGTGAGAGGCCATATGTTGGCTTTTTCTTGATCATTACATCAGAGAAAATGTGCATGTACATTTTATAAATAACATAATACTTTAAATTAAATGCTGGCTATAAAAAAAAAAATCAGGGAAAGACTGAAAAAAGTGACTGAAAATGTCTGTAACTACACTGATGGAAGATAGAATCCAAAGACAGTCTGGCAAGTTTATATTGGCAACAAATGTAAAGTAAATTAGCAAAGAAGAAAAAAGAGATGGAATGGATGGTCAGGACAAAACTCAAGCCCAGATTTGCACAATGAGAGTCCCAGTGGAGAGGCTTGGCATGCACAGAAACTTAAAGAAACTTAAGAAGAATTTATTTTTCCATTTTCCATACATGCATTTACCATATTATTTCTCTGTAAAATTTGATACAGAATCAGATATATATCTAATTCCTGGATGAATCTGAGCCAAATAGTTAAGTTCTTTAAAAACATTATTGTTATTGTTTCTTTACAGGACATATTTAAATATTTAGTTTGAATACACAATGCAAAAAGGTTATTTTACAATGTAAAGCAGTGAAATGATAATTTGCATAGTTTGCATCAGCTGTGCTCACTCCTATCTGTTCTTTATATTATTGTTATTTCTTTTTTATTATAAATATAAATAAATAATCATGTAAATTCCACATTCATAGTATATGTTTTCTGTTTTTCAAAACTAATTTAAAACTATAGCTTCTATAGCTACTGTATTTTTCATGTCTGCACAAGCCGTTTTGTAATGGCTGTTTTGCAAAAGTTTCAAACAGGAAATACTGTCTGCATGCATCAGTTGATATCTCTCTTCCTGGTAGATCCCTCGTGCTGTTGTACACATTTATTTAAACATTTATTTTAAAAAATACACAACAGCACAGTAATGTTTTTGACTTTTTTGCAATATTTTAAAAAACAAAAGTAGACTGTAAATATATACATATGAATATTTCACAGGAGTCTTACCGAAGTACACTTCCTTCTCGCACTTGGGGCATTTAGGCATGTTTGCGGTGATTTAGTTCCTCGGAGGAGAAAAGTCCTGCTTGAATAAAAGTTGAGATGGAGTCCACCTGCACACAGCCACGCCTTTGGTGTGAGACCACGGACTCTGCAGCCTTATTTATAGTACTGTGGAAATAGTTTGCACACGGTGACGGAGAGAGAGAGAGAGAGAGAGAGAGAGAGAGAGAGAGAGAGAGAGAGAGAGAGAGAGAGAGAGAGAGAGAGAGAGAGAGAGGTCGCGCGCGTACATAACGCGCCTTGATTCATCATATCTGTCATATGTATGGGCTACTCCTTTTGTGGCGTTTACTCTGTGTATTCAGTTGGCTATCTATTTGGCTTTTAATTCGTTTGCAGAAAAAATGCAAACAACAGTGTGTGTGTGTGATTATGAATTAAGCTTTATCAGGTTTGCTCTTAAAGCAGGTGTTCTGCGCTTGTTTGAAATGAAGATGAAAATGTGACACAGTAGAAATGTGATCCTGTACCAGGTACAAACCTTTATTCCATTTCATAAGGATTCTTTTTCAGAAGAGACCATGCTGAACGACTCATTCATAATCAAATATCCATGTGGAAAGTAGGTGGCCATCTGATGTCATCAAACATTAAAGTACCATACATGCTGGTCATCACTAATTTTTGTCTTTTGAACATTTGCTTTAGATGCACCAAATAGCCAGAGCAGTGTCTACAAAACAAAAGCAGGTTTACCAGGCTACTTGCATACATTCACTATTATGAATCTGTTGCAGAGAACTATAGGCTACATGTCTGTGACTGTGAGTAGCTATTTTGTGAACAGCTATGTTTTTACCTTTAGTAACATATCCGTATTTGATAGATCAAATATTTCCTGAGAGGATAGGTGTGTCTCTGCCCAACCCCTAGATTGATAAAATGCAATTGCTCAACATGTTTTCAAGGGCAGAGAAATACATCATTGATGTACATCATTGTGTGTGTGTCGTTGAGGTAGTTATTCCACTGATGGCTACATCAGTGATGTATAAATATCATCAGTGACACTCATTCTTGAATATATGGTTCATGGGGACTCTCCAGTAATGGTTTTTATACTGTACATTATACACATTTGTGTCCTCATAAACCACATATACCTGTACACATACACACACACACAGAGAGAGAGAGAGAGAGAGAGAGAGAGAGAGAGAGAGAGAGAGAGAGAGAGAGAGAGAGAGAGAGAGAGAGAGAGAGAGAGAGAGAGAGAGAGAGAGAGATGAAATTACACATTTTGTCTGGACCTACAAATTTATTTTAAAAATATTTTTAAAAAATAATAATTCATATGCAATGACTTCAATACATCTGTTCTATGATCTACATGTTTTTAAATTAAAAATCACTTTGAGATTTTGTCATAAAGGGAAAAATGCCAGGTTTTTTTAAATAATGAACTGATGTCCTGCAATAAAATATTTTATAGGTATTTTATATAAAAAAAGAATAATATTGGAGCAGTTTATATATATATATCTGTTTACCAACATTAAATGAGCCATAAAACTGACATAATATCACACTCATATTGTAACTTTGTGTCAAGGTCAATAAGCTTCTTAAAATACTTTTATTTATTCAAATATATGTGTGCAGTCACATTTTAAAAATCCCCAAACTTTAGTTAAATGTTGACATAAAGGGAAAGTAGAGTCTTTTTTCCCCTATTGTGACATATCTTGAACAAGAAAAAATGTAAAATTTGTCCATCTGGAATCGATTGGATCATAGTGGTTCGCTATTACTGTGATGATGTCATGTGACAGGTTGTCCCGCCCTCATGCCAGTAAACACATCATCAGAGAAGAGATGTCAATGCAAGAAGTTATTTGTATTAAAGATTACGAGGGCACATGAAAAATGAATATGTGCACAGGTAAGTATGGCGATATTCGATAAAAAATAAATAAAATAATTTTCTTGCTTTCATGGTGACTTTAATATGTATAAATAATGTGGTCACAGACTGTTGCACACCGCTGTAGTATGTTTGTGCACTGAATTGGAATATACAGCTCTGGAAAAAAATAAGAGACCACTTCACATTGAGAAATCAATGTAAAGTGGTCTCTTAATTTTTTCCAGAGTATATAAATGATTCTTGTGCCACAGTATCTCTATAGCTGCAACCTCTCTCTTGTCTCTTCTTTCCTGTTTGATTTATCTTGACAGCTCTATCCTCAGCTGATCCATCAGCAAGCTCCCAACAATCGTACCACCCCTGTTTATCCAGTCATGCCTGGCCACTGTTTCATCTCAGCAGGTTCCAACTGCCAGCAAACAACCCACCCGCTGTTTCATCTTTAGCAGGCCAGTGTAACTGCAGTCCTGTTTACTGGGCTTTTACCAGTGTTACACTGTGAGGTTCACCATCAAGGATTTTTCACTGATCTTCATTTCCTCCATCTGTTGACAGTAGATCCAGTAATCCATGCTGAGAGATACATTTTCCAGCTCTATTATCATTGTCTGCTTATCATCACCAAAAGTGTTATCTGATCTGAGCACCCTCATTGCTCGCTTCCCCTTACAGTTTATTTTCAAACAACGTGTAAATATTAAGCTTTAAAGTTTGGAGATTGAATCATTGTGGACTGGCTCTACGTTAATAAAAATCAAAGATGGCTTTGATGTGAATAAGAATTAAAGTCCCCTTAAGGGAAGTCATGTCACTTGGCGGCCATCTTTGAAACGCCTCTCGGGCATGCAAGTGCAGCTCCTATCTCGTGAAATGGAGAAACATGAAATTCTCAAAAACTATTTGCCAAGCTTAAGATTCAGTTTCATATTTGAAATCACCAATAAAAACCGACTATTGTCTCATACATTTTTGTTGATAAACGCTCGAATAATGACCAAAAAAATGTAATTGTTCAGCCTGGATAAAGCTAATGGGCATGCACAATCCTAAATGCGCATCTCAGAACACTGCCTGTTTCTATGGGAACCAGAGTGCCTTTAGTAATAAACGATTGGCTCTTTAATTTAGAAGGCGGGGCTTATTCGCCATATTGGGCGTTGCTCTTTCTCCCATTCATAAGTAATCAGAGTCCACCGTCTTTCTATGTATAAAGTATTTGATAAGATCTATAGACTGTAAAAAAAGATTAAAGAAAAACGTAAAAGTGTATAACGTTTCTCTGTTTCCTTACACTGTTGAAAAATAAAGCCAAAGTATCCCAGTAACATTGTTCAGAGCCCGAGTCTGCGCTCATTCGCAAGCACATGTAGCTGTCAGTCATGATGTCAATGCTAAAACTATTATATCCAGAAGCAATCTGTCATTTAAACAGTTTTTAGATTCTCTGAGATCTTTCTGTCAAATGCGTTTATTCAAGGAATAACGTCAAGCGCCTGAATATAAAGAGTTGAATAAATTGGTTGCCCTGTTTTTTTAACCACGATTTAAAACTCCTTTCTTGGGTAAATTATATTCTAGCATCATTCCTTTATATTCACCTGTTGTGTATGCTTCGAGTCGAGTATCAACATAACATAACATTAGAACGTTATCAACATTGAAAATAAAAATAAAACAATATGCCAGTAGATGGCGGAAGAGGCACACTTATTGACTCATTCGCCTTCTTTTCTATTTTGAATAAATTTTTATAGTTAATCAAATTTACCACTAAAATAAAATAAAATGTTACTCTTTTGTTCTGGAATGTTAAATATAGGCTAATTGTAGGGAACATTAAAAAGTCTAATGAAAAACAAAAATATCTGACTACTTGATAAATCTTTATTTAAATATGTATATTTAATATTCAGTGTAAATGCTGTTTGTTATTAATAGAGGATTTGTAGATAGTGGGAAGATTTGTGTAAAAACGTATTAATTCAGCGTTTTGAGACTGTATGAAACCAAATACCAGTATCGATACTGAGACGATTCTCATTCACGGTAAATTAAACATATGATTGGTTATTATTATCAATAGAAATGTGTGTGATTGGCTACAACACTCAACGCTGTAAAATCATATGTTGTAGGCCTACTCTCGTGACCCAAATGAAGATTAACGTTGTCTCTTCTTTATCTCTCCCCAGAATAAAATGCTACTGTAAAGCCTTGGCGAAGTCAATGCCCATATTGTGTTAATATTTGCCAGAAATTGCTGCAAATATAGTGAAAATGCTGTCTATCCTGCTTAATCCTATTTAAACAGATTGACAGCGCGGAGTTGTTTGGAACTATTGAGAGCTCTATGGCTCTGGTCAGCACAATATGGCAGTTATCTGATTATATAGATCAGTGGTCGTAACTCTGTTTTTCAGGCTGGAGGTTGGAGGGTTGGAGCGACTATAACTATAATGATAACTATGTTAGTGTCCACACTAATGCACAATAACCTTTTGTTTATTAAGTGCGCACTACAGTTATGTTGTCTGTCACTATAAATGCTTTCTTATGCTCATTAAGGCAGGATGGATTCTGAATGGCTGTCACAAATCAACTTTATCATTCATGGGTGTCGTTATTATTTTAGTGTGTAGCAGAGGTGGACAGTAACTAAGTAAATTACTTGAGTACTAAACTTAAGTACACTTTTTGAGTATCTGTACTTTACTTGAGTATTATATTTTCTGGAAACTTATGACTTTTACTTTACATCTGAAAGACAAATATTGTACTTTTTACTCCACTACATTTCTATCAAAGTCGGAAGTCGTTTCTGTAGCAGCTTTGAAAGTCAGTGGAGGATTTTTTCTTCTTTAAAAGGTGTTTGGGTTTTTGCAGAAAGCCTTTCAGGAATCACTCTTGTAGTAGCCTAGAAATCTAGACACACCCTAGCGGTAGCAAATCTAATCTGCTGCGAATGTCGTCTAGCAACTCTCAATACACTTCTGAGCTGTAAAAACCAAACTCTGATCAGGCCAATCACATCGTGTATAGAGTCGGTGGGCGGGGCTTAACATAATGACGGGCGAGTTGCGCTTGCGTGCTTCTAGTAAACACAGAAGCTGGCTAACGGCGGTCTTTCGAATCAGCTTTGACCGCGACTCTGGAAGACTTGGAGTTCAGATTTTCTCTGAGAAAAGAACAAAGAGCGAAACTGAAGTCATTCTTAAAGATGAATGTGGGAAGATGTGTTCGGAGTTTTGCCGACCGGATACGGCGAAAGTTTAATCTACTAGCTCTACTTCACGTTGCGCTGGTTGGTTGAAGCGCTATCCAGTTGCGTGCAGAGGGAGTTTGAAAGACAACCATTTATCCATTTAACCATTTATTTTACTATTTGACCAGTAGTTACTTTTACTCAAGTAATGAAGTTGTGTACTTTTTCCACCCCTGGTGTGTGGACTGCTTGTTCCATTACTTACTCACCTTCAAGTTGTTTCAAACCTGTATGATATTCTTTCATCTGTTGAATGCAATATATATTTTAAATAATGTTGGTTCCATGTTGGTGACCATTGACTTCCATAGTAGAAAAAAAGGCTATTGACAACTCTGTGGTTACAAATATTGTTTAAAATATCTTCTTTTGTGTTCAACAGAAGAAAGAAGCTTGCATGGTTTGGAACAGCATGAGGGTGAATAAATGATGGTGAACTGTCCCTTTAAATCCGGAACTGGAAAAGCTATGTTATTTTGAACAGTGCTGAGCTACAGCCACACAACTGAAAATGCAGTAAGTTAATAGAGTTGCTAATTCCAGTAAATTACTCCACAACACTGCATCAGTCAGTGGTCAAAACATTTATACATCTCAGAGGGAGCACTATTGTAATTTGTCTGGCAGCGAACATTTGGCATTAGCAAACCGGCGTGGTTCACAGATCATTACTCTAAAATGCTTCTCTTATAACATGATTTCCTGGTGTTATTCTCTACAAAACATCAGCATATAGTATTTTTGTCATAATCACAGACTGTATCGCGTAGTAGCTATTCGTGGGAGCCCAATGCCAGTTTGATAGATCAGGGTGTATAGGACTGAGAGAGAGGGAGGAGTGCAGGGAAAACAAACACAGACGTCTGTGATTAGGTAATCAGAGTCTGTGGAATAACAGTTTGCTGGACTGAACTCATCCCTGCTGAACACAAAGGGAGGGCTGGGATTCAAGCAATGTGAGAGCTGAGAACAGACAAAACGTTACTGCTTGTCATTGAGTCAAAGCTGAGGAGGAAACGCACATACGCACAGAGTATACTCTACAGACCTTGAGGGCGATTCTTTCGTTGCCCCTTGCTGTTGCATCACATGATGTCGCCTACACACACAGCAATGATGATGTCATTATGGGTGGTGGAGATGTTGCCATAGTATCTCTGTTATGGGTGAGGTTGCACTCTTCTGATTGACAGCTGAAAGATTTTTATCTGCTTCTCAACACATGTGATGTTGAAAAAAATGAAATCATGGACTGTAATTATCTACTCCACATTGACAACGACATCATTCTATTCATCTCAGGCTTACTGTACTAGCTACAACACCTTCTCATGTACGATACTTTTAACAGTTGCATGTCCTTACAGTTAAAAATGTTTATCTTGGAAAAGTTTCAAGATGGTTCACACGGTTGCAGGATTGTTTAACTCATACTTGTCAGCCCACACTTAAAATGGCATGTCTCTTAGTAATGTAACCTGTTTGTTTTTCAGCTCTTAAGTATGTGTTTGTTTAAGAAATAGTGGGAACAAAACATGATTAAATTAGAATAAAACAAATATTCAAAATATGCAGACATAATCGGTTCGCTTGGGACTGGTTTAAATGTGATAATCTCAAACAATCATCATTAAGCTTCCTTTCTGGTGTGGCACAAAATGGAAAGAATACAACTATTTTCTAAAAAAAGGAGGGAGTTAAAAAAAGGTTTCCTTAGCAACCAGTCATTATTTGTCATGGTTTACTTCCTGTGCCATGGTAACAAGAAATAAAACAGGATATGATGAGCTTGCGCTTGTTTGGAAGATTTTAGCAGTGTTGCAAGCCGTTGCTCTGCATGGCAAGGCAATTGTGCATCCCATGTCTGCTGAGCCACAATGCAAGCTAAACTGTTCTGTTTTTATTGCCAGACAAATATTTAAACATTATATTAAGTTGGACAGCATAATGTATTTGATTAGCCATTTGTTATCTAAACTGCAAGCATATGTTGCATTACATTTATGCTAGAACAGAAGAGAAAACTGACACCCTTAGAAAAACCAAAAAGAAAGAACTGCACTTCCTATGTAATTATTGTGATATTTAACTTATAACAGTACTGCTGCTGTGCATACTTTGTGCAGGAGTTTCACGCATCTACCACTAAAAGTTTATGGCACTGAGCTGTTCATGATTTGGCACCAGTTCGGCATTAAACGCCCGTGTTTCATGCTGGGGTTTAATAGGCGTTTCTTCTCCAAGGTAGCTGTTGCCTGAGCTGATGAGAATTTTTCCATTATAATAGGCAAATGTTGAGAGAGAGAGTGTGTCACATGAAGCTGAGAAGTGTGATATAATCACTGGCAGACAGACACCACCAGCTGGGCATGAAGCGAGTCCCTGCTAACCTTCAGTAAGCATTATGCTTGAACTTAACTGTGTCATCCTACAAAACGGCTGACTTTTGTGTCCCTCAGTAACATGTAAAAAATAAACAATGAATATCTAATGCCATTTTTGTTATTTTTGCATTTTTGTTAAAAAAGAGTTATTTTTATGTTTTTATCTCAACATGGTATATATGTCAACCCTGTTACCATCTGTTTTTGTGTTTCATCATGAGGATGCGGCCCCAGATTATATGTCAACCCTGTTACCATCTGTTTTTGTGTTTCATCATGAGGATGCGGCCCCAGATTATATGTCAACCCTGTTATCATCTGTTTTTGTGTTTCATCATGAGGATGCGGCCCCAGATTATATGTCAACCCTGTTACCATCTGTTTTTGGTTTTCATCATGAGGATGCGGCCCCAGATTATATGTCAACCCTGTTACCATCTGTTTTTGGTTTTCATCATGAGGATGCGGCCCCAGATTATATGTCAACCCTGTTACCATCTGTTTTTGGTTTTCATCATGAGGATGCGGCCCCAGATTATATGTCAACCCTGTTACCATCGGTTTTTGTCTTTTATCATGAGGATGCGGCCCCAGATTATATGTCAACCCTGTTACCATCTGTTTTTGTCTTTCATCATAAGGATGCGGCCCCAGATTATATGTCAACCCTGGTACCATCTGTTTTTGGTTTTCATCATGAGGATGTGGCCCCAGATTATATGTCAACCCTGTTATCATGTTTTTGGTTTTTATCATGAGGATGCAGCCCCAGATTATATGTAAACCCTGTTACCATCTGTTTTTGGTTTTCATCGTGAGGATGCGGCCCCAGATTATATGTCAACCCTGTTACCATCTGTTTTTGGTTTTCATCATGAGGATGCGGCCCCAGATTATATGTCAACCCTGTTACCATCTGTTTTTGGTTTTCATCATGAGGATGCGGCCCCAGATTATATGTCAACCCTGTTACCATCGGTTTTTGTCTTTTATCATGAGGATGCGGCCCCAGATTATATGTCAACCCTGTTACCATCTGTTTTTGTCTTTCATCATAAGGATGCGGCCCCAGATTATATGTCAACCCTGGTACCATCTGTTTTTGGTTTTCATCATGAGGATGCGGCCCCAGATTATATGTCAACCCTGTTATCATGTTTTTGGTTTTTATCATGAGGATGCAGCCCCAGATTATATGTAAACCCTGTTACCATCTGTTTTTGGTTTTCATCGTGAGGATGCGGCCCCAGATTATATGTCAACCCTGTTACCATCTGTTTTTGGTTTTCATCATGAGGATGCGGCCCCAGATTATATGTCAACCCTGTTATCATCTGTTTTTAGTTTTCATCATGAGGATGCGGCCCCAGATTATATGTCAACCCTGTTACCATCTGTTTTTGGTTTTCATCATGAGGATGCAGCCCCAGATTATATGTCAACCCTGTTATCATCTGTTTTTGGTTTTCATCATGAGGATGCGGCCCCAGATTATATGTCAACCCTGTTATCATCTGTTTTTGGTTTTCATCGTGAGGATGCGGCCCCAGATTATATGTCAACCCTGTTACCATCTGTTTTTGGTTTTCATCATGAGGATGCGGCCCCAGATTATATGTCAACCCTGTTATCATCTGTTTTTAGTTTTCATCATGAGGATGCGGCCCCAGATTATATGTCAACCCTGTTACCATCTGTTTTTGGTTTTCATCATGAGGATGCAGCCCCAGATTATATGTCAACCCTGTTACATCTATGTTTTTATCTTTAATCATGGGGATGCAGCCCCTGATTGTACATCAAACATGTTACCATCGGTTTTTGGGTGCTTTCACACCTGAATCATTTAGTTTGGTTGAATTGTACTAGAGTTCGTTTCCCTTTTTGGTGCGGTTCGTTTGGTCAGGTGTGAAAGCAGCAATCGCACTCGGGTGCGCACCAAAAGTGGACCAGACAAGCGTACCGAGACCTCCTTGAATAGGTGGTCTCTGTATGTTTTCAAATGAACTCTGGAGCGGTTCGTGTGTGGTGAGAATGTGATCCGACCACGAATAGACCCAAATGCAAAATGTACTGATCATTTTTGGACTAAACCATATGCCATAGTCATGCTGTGATAGATCGTTGGCAATTGATTGTTGCGGAAGATGAGCATGTCAGAGTTAGGAAGAATTAATGCATGCCTCCGCTTGTAGTGATGAGCGATGCACACTCGCACTGGTCTTGGCTTTGTCTGAGGAAATGAAGAGCGCAAGTAGGCTGCATTTTATCAATCTCCATTTGAGATGTTCTGCTTAAAGTGTCATTCAGTCGGTCTGTGTTCTCTCAGGACAGTCAGGACTCACGAGCCGCTTTGCTGAACAACTGAACTGCTGTCAGCTGCTGAAATAAGCCAATCAGAGCAGAGCTCAAAATTAATATTAATGACTCTTCCAAATAGGGCAAAAACAGAGCATTACATCCTAGGGACAATTTCTAGGGTTGTATCTGGACAATTTTTGCCCTTAAATAAGCCACATACCCTCTATGTAGATATCAGAGAACAATTTAACATATTGTTTCAAATCATTCTAGGGCACCTTTAAACTATTCATAAACTTGATTAAAAAAGCTACATAAGTAAACATATATACTTGAAACATCAAGCTATTGCAAACAAACAGAAAGCAGTAAATAGTAAGCTGATGAAAGTAGAGAATTCAATGTAATGTGAAATCATCAGACAAACCATCAGCTTCATAAAGTGCCAAGTTTCCATGCAGTTTCTGTTTTCACTCACTTGATAGGTAGTCTAGCAATAGGTAAATCAAAAGTAATCTGACCGGCTTTACTTTGGCTTTACTCTACAGCAGAGAAAATTGCTCTCATATGCCACAGAACAACTGGATGAAAAGCCCTGTCTAAAATACTGAAGACAGAAATGATAATTTTTTTTACAGAATCTCAGAGGCAGATCAATAAGCCTTAAAGTGCATTTATTGCTGGATTACCGCCACGAGAGTACCACAATCATCCACTCTACTGTGACACCGCCTTAGCCCTTCCTGCCCATATATATACTACTATAAATCCATTGATACAAAATCAGACATAATATTTAGGCAGACCACATATCCACACGGTTTCCATTATGAGGCCACCAAGCCACACATGGCATAGATCAGTAACACAAATTACCAGGAATACAGGTTTATTGGTGTCTTGGTGAAGCTTTGAACTTGGGGATTTTCTTCACCATGTACTAGATCTCCAAGGCTCCTACATTTCAGGCAGGCAGTTTCCATTTGTGTACTCTGGAGTCTTCATTAAATCAGTTTATCAGCACGGAAATGACTGTGGTTGCAATGGAGAGAGTTTGGCGTGGGACAGGCGGGTTATGTCATAATGGAGTAACAGGCTGAAGGAAAGCAGAACGGACAGGAAAACGACTGTACGGTAACCATGGTAACCTGCCACTGCTATATGGTATCCATTCCCTAATTTGTAACTTTTAAGCATTTAACACCTACCTGTAAAATAAACCTGCGAGTAATAGAGTGAGAAAACTGTCAGCGCACTAAAGAAAATGATTTAAGGATAGTAAAACTTTCATTTCAAGCCAATACTCTGGCATGCCTCGGTATAAACTAGAATGAATGAAAGTGGAAATGGAAACTGTGCAATTTAGGAGTCTGTATAGGAATCACAGACTGTAGGACAGCGAAAATGTCCTGTGGATCAGTATCCTGGAGAAGCGATCATGCTCTACTGTATCTGGCTCTGCTCCATCATTGTGCTGCAACCAAAGGGAAATGTTTAAGCCATTATGTTGGAGATGGGTTGATGTTTGTTCTTCTCCAAAAGTCTCTTTGTGTTAAAATAATTTCAAACATAGAATGGAATGGTTTTGAAGGGTGTAGTGGAAATATTTATGCTGATAAGGCTCTTAAAGATTTTGGCTTCACGTATCCTAATATTATAGTGGTTAAGTAACCATTAAATATTAGGCTGGGGATCCTGTGGTCGCTTGTTTGTGAATACTGTTGTCCTTATAAAACTGGCCCATTAAATATGGCATTAACTTTGGAAACGGCTTGTAAATCTATGTTGTGAAATAAAGGAATCTAAGGGGAGCAGGAATGAGAAACACATTATATGTTGGATTTAGGGCTGCATCAACTAATTTATAAAATCGATAATGAGAATAATCAACAATAAATGTCATTATCGATTAGTCTCGTCTACCCACTGTGCGTGGAAAACTTCCACCAGTCAAGTCAATTAGGTACACAGCACTGACTGAATAGGGAAAAAAGTACCAGGATGACCTACTTCTATTTCTGGTGAGATTCTGAAGTGTGCATACAATGGACAATTTACTATCATATGAGGCCACAGGAGAGGATTTGTGAATGGCAGTGAAGTGAAGCAACTAACGCTGCTAGTACACATGATAATGACAACACGGCGAATGTAGTATGTCTAGATTACATTCATACTCCACACATTCCTACTATAGTACATACCTTCTTTTAGCAGTTGCAAGACAGTAGCCTATATGATTTTGGATGCAGCCAGTGTCTTTATGAGTGAGTCATTGAATCATTTACTCCACCGATTCGCTCAAATACAACGATTTGTTCAGGAACGAAACACCAGTACTGTGTGTTGTTCTGAGATGGAAAGATTAATTCTTCTGTGGCTTTGTTTGGAACTATTTTCACTGGCAGAGCACTGTGTCTAAAATGTAAGTTACATTTTAGTAACTATTTTAAACTTCTTGTTTATTAAATTGTTGCACAAAAGAAATGATCACACTTGTAATTGTTCTGTTGCTCTTGATACCAGCCAGTCTCGCATAGCCAGACCTTCAGACTGACAGCAGTCACTGGACTCCATCGCAGCTTTCATTGACAAGGATCTTCATCATCAAGAACCCAAGAGGACATCTGACTGACACGTAAGCAATACGTTTTTTTTTCTATTTCCGCATCATATTTATGGGAGTAAAAATGTTGGTGTCCCTATGATAACATACCAGCGTGCATCTAATAAATTATTCATTCAAATAGTTGTGCAAGTTTACTACAACAATGGCACTACAATATCTCACATATTTAAAAAATCCAGCATTTAAGTTGATCCTGATTCATTGTCACAGTTGTAAGCACAACAGTTTTCTTCTTCCATGAGGCGGTTTGGCATCACAGTCTTTTAAAGAATTGACACATCTGCCACAAATCCTGGAGAACTCAACCAATCAGATGACAACTTCAAAACTCCTGAAGTGTTTCCTATTTTGTATGCCTTATGCATCAGACTAGATATCAGCACTTGTTTATGTTTACGCACTGTTTTTCAGAACAACAGCACAATTGTGAGAGCGATATTGCTTACATAAATGAATATTGTAAAAACTAAACTACACAGGGCCTGCCTTATAACAAAATTAGCTATTCTTTTTTGATATTTAGCCAGTTACAAATGTTTATACATTTGCACTATTCCTATGAAGATATCGCTTGTTGCAATATGATGACATGTATGCAATATGATTTTGTTATAAATATGTTTTATGCATTTTTTATATATTTGCAAATGTGCAAATGGATCCACTTTTTTGTAAAAAGTTGACATTTTGAAAACAATATTTTCCACAACCAGCATTTCTGACTCATTGTTGAGATCAATGAACTGACTGAGCTCAGATTGGGCACAGTTCTGTCTGTAACTCGGAACAATCGAGTGACGTCTGGTTTAATTTACGCTCCACAGGTTTGGGCGTCTTCTGATCTGGTTCTTTGTTGGCTGCTGTTTTTAGTTGCTAATCAAATGTTAGCGTTCTGACAGATCAGGAGAGATTTTCTGGGGTCATTTGGAGGGCCCATTTGTCTTTTGAAATTAGAATCGATGTTAAACAGAGACCTCATTTTTCTTAGTGGCCCCTAGTTATTATTAGCCTAATCATTCTCCAGGAGGAAATTAGAGGGGATTTTATTCAACATGCCCATTGCATCAAAGAAAAAAAATATTAGGAGAAATATTCTGGAATGCTGAATGTCTGAGAACCTTCTGTCTCTATGGAAACCATTGCTCAACACAAACAAATGCTGATTCGCTCTCCAGACGTGAAAAGAAAAGAAATGTTTTCCCAAAGGATAGAGTTGGACCAAAGGGTTCCTCTGGTGGGTTTATGTGGGAACTCTTTCAGACGACTGAAGAATTCAGCCAAGTCAAAGAATAACAGAGCAGCTGCTTTATCTATCACAGGACACTGGGCATATTCCAGTCAGCCTGTCAACCCTTTTTATAGTAATTATCAATGTATTTACTGCTTCTACAAATCTGGACAGAAAAATAACTAATAAAAGACTAATATTAGAGTCTCTATATTTTTTTTTAAACCTTTTTATGGCAAGGCAAGGTTTGTTTATGTTGTAAAAACCCATAATGACACTTGCATTAATAATTCATGATATTTGTAAAATAAATAATTTTCGAATTAAATACAAATTTCTTTACGGTTTCAAATTTCATATAATTTTTTTTAAACATAATGCACAAGACATAGGGTAAAGAAAATGTCTTATTTTTTTTCATTTTTTTTTCAAAAGCATATGAAACAAACATGAATGCAAAGATTATAAAAAACAAAGAACAAATTATTTTAAAGAACTTGATGTTTTAAACTGAACTTTTAAAAGGTTTTTTTTCAGAATTGCAGTATATAAAATCGCAATTGTGTTATAGGTATAAACGTGATATCAAATCAAATTTTGCAAATTAGCGATTTCTTTTTCTTCAGAATTTTATGATATAAACATTGAAATGCATGAAGACGTCTATAGTGCTGCAGGGATGACATCCAAACCCAGAAGAATAATTTGCTGCTGGTTCCCTTGAGATTTTCCTATGGGGTTTTATAATGGGTTTTTTCATGAGTAAAATAAGCGATACTTGGCCGTTTTATAGTAGAAAGTACAATGCATACACCCCAAACTTTCTTATCTAGGTACTGAAGCATAAGTTTTATAAAATATAGCCTACACAACAGATTCAAAATGTACATTTTCAATATCGGTGTGTGTAATTTACATTGTAGGGCAAAACTTTCAAGTATCATCAACAGCAAGTTATGTTTACCACAGACTTTATTTCACTCATAAATTTAAAAAAACCCATTATAAAAAACCAATTGGAAAATCTTGATGTAACCAAATGGTGATTAGTCTTCCGGGTTTTGACTTCATCCTTGCGCTACTCTATACTGTTGCTATAGAGTTTTGAATATTTTTTAGGGCGTTGCTTTTCAGCTGCTAAGGTTTTCAATTGAAGTCTATGGCCAATGTATAACAGGGTGTTGTCTCTTTGGCTGCTGTACAATTATTGGTTTTGGCCTTGATGAAGAGTGCTGGTTTGGCATAGATCATGTCTTCCCATGATTTTGAGGTTATTCTATATAAAAAATAGATTAAAAAAAGTCTTAAAAGAAAAATGTCCATGAACTCCCGTTTGTCACTTTATTAGTGTGTCTAAATCAGTGTGTCAACCATTTTAGTGTGTAACAGAGGAACAGATGAGGAACATCAAACTAAAAGACTACAGGAATGGAAAAGGGTCTGGGTTGGATTAATGGTGGGAATGCAGCCCAGTTTAGATGCTGGGATGGGGAGGAAAACACATAACAGGAAGTTTAGTGACAAAAGAAAGGAAAGATTGAGGGAGAACTGAGGAAGGGCCAGAATTGTCAATCAGTCGATTTAAAATCAGTTTAATAGCTTTCCCCCGTTTCTTCAATGAAAGCGTGAAGTTCCTGTATATGCTGGTTGTATTGTTTTAATGTAGAATGGTTTAGCTGCATCTTTGCAATGATTAAATTGCCTTCATATATCTTTGACGTGCTGTTTTCAACACAGATTTTTCAGAATGTCTTCCAGTTTTGTATACTGGTCTCAACCATCTGCTGTTTTGAAAAGTCATGCAAATGCTGTCAGAAAGTTTAGTTGTTGTAGGATTTGTTGAATAACGCTTCAATGGACCTTGAAGGCCAACCAGTGTCTTTGAAAAAGGTTTTGTTTCATAATGCAAGACATTGTAATTGATTCTGCACAGCACATTCCACGAATATGATACACGTTGATGTCCCGTGACTTATTTTAATGCATTAGAGATATATATATAACCTTTTTAACCCATATATATATATATATATATATATATATATATATATATATATATATATATATATATATATAACCCTCTTGCAAAAACATCTCTTCTCTTCCCAAATGAGATCACGGCAATGTCATAGTCAGTTCATTTTTATAGCATTTATGTATACAAAGTGCTGTACATTGACAAAGAGAAAAACTTGCAGAAATAGCAAACCAAAACCATACAACGATCCAATCGGGTGCGGAACATTTCTTTTCTCTCTCAAAATGCCGTTTCACTCACAAATATGTCTCAACAGGGAAGACTATCACAACTCTAGTTTCATGCCAACTTTACATCAGACATTGTATTAGTTTTGGACCAATTTAAATTATTAGTATCACTGTGTTCTCGTGTTTCCATTTTTCCACTTGGTATATCCTTGGTGACTCAATTGTTTTTTTTTTAAAAGTCTGACTTCCTAAGTTTGACAATAGTCAAACAGTTCCAGCTTTAAAAATAAAAAGACAAAGAGATCAGCATATGGAGGAGTCTTATGTTTGGCTTAACTGCACTGCATGGTTCAGCATGACTTTCAGATCTCTGAGTGTGGTCATCTACACTATGTGATTTTTCATGAAATGGATCCATTAGATCAGTGACTAGGAATGTTTGTACCTCAGGGAGTACTTGGAAATATTTAGATTTTGCTTTGTTAAATCTAAAATAAATGTGTACTTTTAAAGGTACAATAAGTAAGATTTTTGCATTAAACCATCTAAAAATCACTAGAACAATGTTATATTTTTTGTTGACTTGTGTACTTACATTATCTTAAATGTTTACAGTGTTAAATCAAGACAAATATGCAATTTTAACCAGTGAAACGACCCGTGTCTTTGCGTCGCCTGTCAATAGCGTCATATCCCCCCTACCCTCAGCTGTCAGCAGGGGTGGACTAGTAATCTGGCATACCGGGCATTTTCCCAGAGGGCCGACGCACTTTGGGACCAATTAAGATTATTTATTATTTTGTTTTGCCAATGACAGGCCCATCATGCAGGGACAGCGGCCCTGGTTTGTCATCTGAATTGACAGGCCAAAGCGAGAGAGATCTCCTCCATATTCATATACTGTGTCCATATTAGGCTCTGGTTTATTGATTGATTTATTTTATTTTATTTGAGTGCATGGGAAAAAGCAAAAGGCGAATGTCCGCACAGTGCTGCCGCTGATGAACCGACGCTGTGTTTCTGCTGCTCTATGAAGTTATAAATGACATTTTGACTCCAAATTTTATTTTATAGGCTACAATCATGTGATATGGGGACATTACATGTTCTGTGGTAAATCAGCTGAAAACCGCCGCGAGCATGTAAATACCTGAGGTGGTAAAGTGGAAAACGGCAATAGGCCTACACACAACTAAAAACTTGTCAATCTAGCAAAACCACAAGTTACCTTCAGCTACTAACAGTGAAGCAATATGGTGTTTTGGAAGAAATGCATTTATTAAAAATTTGCTATTATTACTTACACTAAGTATTACGGAATATACATCACTTTTATAGAGGCTGTTTTCGTATTTTCTACATGTGTTTACAAATTTTTTTATATAACAAATTCAATAGTTTATTACTATTTATTTATTATTTATTTTAGAAACCAAATAACCATGGCAATGAGTGTCACGCCCTTATCAGACACTGCCACACCCACTCCGGCATCACCGGCATTCTGATCACCTGTGCACCATCACCAGCAACACTACTTAAACACTCCTCACCTTCACACTCACTGTCTGGTCTTGCACCGATCCACTCGTGACTACCTGGCCTTCATAGAAGCCTTTACCTGTAACCCTCTTCATCTTCATCGTCATCTTCGTCTTCACCATCTTCATCGTCATCTTCATCTTCACCATCATCGTCTTCACCTCCATCGTCCTTCGTCTGTGTGCCACCATCCATCTAAGTATCACCTGTGCCTGTTACCTCTGATAATAAACTTTGCACTTGCACTAATCCATCTGTGTCTGACAATAAGGAGCATGGATACCTGTGAATACCATCTTACAGTTAAACTATAAATACAATATACTTAGTGTATAATAAAGAATAATTCAACAAAACGTTTTTAATAGATCTAATGAAGTTTAACTAAATGTTATTTCAATGAGAACCTCATGATCTCAGTGTCTTACATAAATTAGACATATGAAAAATATTATTGTTTTTAAAGGGGTAGTTCAACCCAAAAATGTGACTGTTTACTCACCACCTTTCTGTATAACATAAAAGAAAATAATTTGAGTCTGTTTTTTTAAAATAAATATTCAATGGTAGCCTAATCAAAATGTTTTGGTTACCAACATTTTTCAAAATATCTTCTTTTCTGTTTCACAGAAGAGAGAAAGTCATACAGGTTTGTAATGACATGAGCGTCTTTCGGATGAGATGTTAAACCGAGGTCCTGACTCTCTGTGGTCGTTATTATTATGAAAGTGAGTAAATGATGTCAACATTTAAAAGCATCATTTAAAAGCTTTACTGCATCCAAGCTCAAAATTAGTGTTTTACTGTCAAGTGCATTTCTGTGTGACAAAAGTCCAATATTAAGTTTGTTGTCTGCATTTGCAGTAAATTTGATAATATGCATCATTATTTGCCACTGTCCTACTTAGTTGATTTAAAAAGATGATGCACCTAAGCCACATTGCAGCCTGAACACAAATAATTACATATAGTAACAAATGTATGTAAAGAAATTGTATTCATTAAATATGCCTCTAGTGTTTAATTTTCAAACAGTTCAAGATAAAAAAATAACTGGCTTTGTCTCTAGCTAGATATTTTAAATTAGCAAATGTTACTAGTATCGCCTACTATGCATTTAAATAAACCGTTCATTCGGATCACATTGTCTTTATCCCCTTTTTTCCGCATCTCATCTTTTTTTTTTATAGGATTTTCACTTTTTTTGTAATGTTTAAAATTAATAGTATTAAAGCTCTGCACTATGTCACTTTTCCGTCCACTAGAGGGCGCCTGCTTAAAACAAAGGCATTGGCGTAGTTTGATGATGCCAAGTTTGAGAGCAGAATCTTGGGACATGTGGTGATCACCTCACAGCCGGTGGAAAATAATTGGGATATGACTCTGGAATAAATCAAGTTCATTAATGTGATTATTAAGGTAACCGTAGTATAAAGCAGAGCAGAACCGATTGTTGAGGAGCTGAGCAAGGCCGAGCAAAGGAGCTGAGCAAATTTTACTCAAAATTTACAATTTGAGTACTGGAAACATTTGTTATATTGTAAGAACTTATTGTAAGAACAAAATATATAAAATTGGCCTGGTGGTTTTTGGATATATTACTGCAAAAATCCTACATAGTGCTACATTTAATTAAAAAAAAGAAGAAAAAAAAAGGAGGTGAAAGGAGGTTCTTGACTGCATCAAGCAATGTCTTTGTTATTGTTTTGAATATAAGCACCCTCTGGTGGTGAAACATACATACTGTGCCTTTAAATGATAAAAAATACAAATAATTTAGGTGTTGCGTAAGTTACTCCAAAAAAGCAATTAACTACTACAACTGACTTCAAAAATGTAATTAGATAATTTTAAAAGTATTGGATTACTTATTACTAATTACTTTCTAAATCTTGTATCAACTTCAACCATTTGAACAACAGTCTTTTTAAACCCATTAAATCCTTCCATTTTCAAGGGAAAAGTAATTAAATTACAGTAATTAAATTACTTAATAATTAATTACACCCAACACCAATCGTAAGGAAACAAAAAACAAATCAACTGGTCATTATCGCAGAGTAAACCCTGATGTTCAGGATCCTGAAGTGGTGATGAAAAAAATGTGGTTGTGCTCACACAGCCCTGAACAAAGAGAACAATGAGTCGAACTCACTAACGCGCAAACCCTCTGGCTTTCAGTCGTTATTGTGGCAGAGTGCCATCTTCTCAGATCTCTCTTTTATATTCACCAGTTTGAAATGTCTGCCAGCTCACCTGTGCAGCTCAATCACAATTGTTCGACGATGACGGCGGAAATGTGAGATAGGGGTTCAGTGTTTAGATAATGCTGTCTAGGTTCTTAAGGTATCAGGGCTTTTTGACTAGCATTCAGCTCTTTCATCATTGCTGACATTATGAAAATCAGGGCTTACAGTGCTAAATATCAGTCATGTGTTTTGCCCTACAGGCTGGAATGAGATGAATACAAAAAGAAGGGAATTTCCCATAATGCACCAAGCATTCAAATCCCAGTAACACATGTGGCATCAAGGCTGCACTTGAGGATTAAGAAAGAAATTGGACTTATAAACATGGTGTTTTCAGGCCAGTGCGGACACACATCTGTGTATCATTACGAGAGGAAAGAAAAGAAAACGCACTAAGCAATGAAAGAGACTTTGGACTATTCAATAAAATATTGTTTTAGGCAGGTCAGTGCTGAAGGTTTTGCAGTGTGTGATAGTGATGGATAGAGATAGCATTGATATTGGATTGATTTTGTAGTCTGTTTAATGATTTTATTTGTTGAATTACAGATTCATGGAGAGATTTTCTGCATGTCAAAAGTGCTACTTCATAGGGAGCCGGCAATGTTTTATTAAAAGCAGACATTACTTTCACCCTTGACATCTAACAATTTAATTATCTGGGATAAACACATGCAGTTAGTTTATGTGCAGATTATGGGAGCCAAACAATGACTTCATTCAGGATAGAAAACATCCGTTTGGCTAAAAGGCTGATAAGGCTACAATTAATTTTTATCAATGATCAAAACTATCAGGGTGATACAACTGTCCTGATATAATGAAGAAACATCCTAATTAAAAAGTTGAGACTTGAAAATGTGGTGCAACCAACAGTCATGTGGCACAACCAACATGCGAAAAACCGGAAATTCTATTATAGAAAAGACCCCTGCAATTCCTTATGACTGTCAAGGTCAATTAAAGTTGTAAATGTCAAATGTCCAAAAATGTAGTGATATTTATCAATTAATAATGGTCCATCTCACTTTAGCATTTTGAGTTGTTTAGTTCTTCAGTGGTATTTCAACAATTAAATAAAAACAACTGTTTAAGTCATGCTGATCACGCACATGCCTTTGCTTAATCTTATATCTCAGGACTGATCTGGGAAGATGTATAGATTATTGCTAAACAACAAATTGCCACTAGCCAAGAAATCTAATCTGCTGCGAGTGTCATCTAGCAACTCTCAATACACTTCTGAGCTGTATTCGCCTAACTCTGGTCAAGCCAATCACATCGTGTATAGAGTCGGTGGGCGGGGTTTAACATAATGACGGCCGAGTTTTGCTTAGTGTGCTAAAACACAGAAACTGGCGAACGACAGTCTTTCGAATCAGCTTTGGCCGCGAGCCAGCTACTCTGGAAGACTTGGAGTTAAGCTTTTCTCTGAGAAAAGAACAAAGAACGACACTAAAGTCATTCAGGGAAGATGTGGGAAGATGTGTTCTGAGTTTTGCCAACCGGATACGTCGAATGTTTAATCTGTCAACAAGCTCCGCTTCACGTTGCTCTGGTTGGTTGTAGCGCTATCCTATCGCGTGCAGAGGGAGTTTGAAAGACAACCGTTTATCCCGCCCGTCGGACTGAGCCCTGTCTATGGTGAGTTTCCAGACCAAACATCTTGATGTGGGTCTGGCTTGTCAGGCTAAATTGCCACATCTTTTTTTTAATCGAATAAATAAAGCTTTCAAGAACATTACTGGAAAAAAAATGTTCAAATCATATCTTATCATTCGATTGAGTCTTTGACTTCACTAAATGCTTTAGCTGGAATCTGTGAAATAATTCAATTCAATAGAAAAGACCTCAGTCAACCCTGAGATGATGTAATACGTACTTTTGGTCCTTGATGTAATCTAGTGACCTATTCAAACTCCACATACCACAGTCCCTTTATTTAGTTGAAAACCATCTGGTGGATGAATCTATGGGCTTTTCACTGTATAGTTTCAAAAAATAAGACTAAGCAAACACTCATTCAGAGCATGATGAAAGATAATATTAAGAATTGGTGCAAATTTTTCCGCTTTTTTTGTGTTTCCACCCATTTATGCCCAGTGCCGCCCATGGGTCTGGCCTTTATTGCTGGGCAATGTGATGATGAACTACGTAAACCTACCTGACAGTAGCCAAAATGTTCCAAGTTGAGAAATGAAACGTGCAGCGGACATTAGCCATCTGGTGGATGAATTTATACGTTTTTCCGCCCACAGAACTAGAAGAGGAAATGAAAAGCATTCTTGAATTAAAATTAAGCAAATGTTTCATTAAAGGTACATTTAAAAAATATACATCCAGACTGAAAGCCTTTGTTCTGCAGTAATATTTACTACTGTATAATTTTATGCCAAAGAAGTGAGTAGTCTTACAAATATGTTTAAATGATGCTCTAATGAGACTGTGATGCCAATGTGGCTGTTTTTATTTATTTTCACTTCGCAGAGGCTTTTTTTGTCATGGAGTTGAGTGAGTTTAAAGCGTTTGGGAATGGACCGGAAGTGTATCCTGGTAACCAAATTGCTCCCTTGTGTAGGGTAGGAGCCATTGTCCAGTCAAGAGAAGTATAGTAGGATCTTACCAAATTTGGAAGATGAAGAAAATGAATGCTCAAAACAGTCTTACATGATCTGTTGGAAGGCTACAGGTTGTACTGTACAAACTACACTTTGGCAGAAAAAAAAATGTTTAAAGGAATTCACTACAATGTTTTGAGTGGTTTGGGCAGGGTGGGATGTTTTTTTGGTGTCGGGGGGAGTTTTGGTGTTTTTTGGGGGGGATTTTTAGCATCCTAAATGATGGATGCAATACAACTTTACCTGTTCTCAGGCTACATGGCTGCTTTACTCCAGCAATGTTTCACAATGATGTCAGCGTGAAACTCCACAGCAACGGACATTCAGTCAAATGTGTGTATAATTATTACTTTTCCTGTTGTTCCTGTTTGTTTGGGTAGTAGCCCAAAAAAATATCCTGACAGTTATACCACATTTACAAATATTATGAATATAATTGCATTAGATAACAACATTGGCACACTGGCAGAATATCAAGTCAAGTGGCATTTGCAAAAATGATGTTAAAGCTTTTCTCAGAACTACATTAATTTATCTGAGCCATTACTTCAAACCACATGATCCCGTTTTAAGTGGCTGTGAAATAGCCCTATAGTTCACACAGGTGACCTTGAACATGATCCAGTAACATTTAAGAGAATTCCAGAACAACCATCGTTATTATATTGAATCCCTTTTTAATCCATGATTGTTATTGTCTGACATCTAAATATATATTTCAAATGTCCTTATAACAAAAATGATAACACACCAACAATATTTCATCTAGATAAACAGCATTCAGTGACAGTTTAAAAGCATTTACGTCAAGGAGTTATTAGAAGCTTTAAAAGGTGACTGTTTTATGACACTGAATGATGAAAGTGCTGTAATCTGAAAACAAACATGCCACAGGCCCATTGAGAACATTAAAGAGTGTGAGTTTGACAGTTACAGCTGTAAACATGCGTTGAATACAAATGCTTAGTTATCACGGCATAATAAATCTTCTATTCTATAACTTTGATTTGTTTGTAGAGGTTATCCGCTCTTCTGTTTGCATTGGTCTTGGACAGTCACCGAAAAATGCTTAGAAAAGAAAATGTGCTTATTTTATTATAAGTGTATTTACAAAGAGTTTAATGTTGAAACACAATGAAGGAAATACACCCTTTACATTTGCTGTTGGGCGGCATCATGGATAACTATGACCCAGAGTGCCTATCATCGCACTTCGGACAGACTGAATTGTGGGTTTTTGAAGCAAACAACACACCCTGTCCCATTGTTAACACACCATAGTATAAGGTCACATTTCCAGCTGTTTTGAGCTATCTGTACTGTAAGCATCTGACGAAAAATCCAGTAAAGCACTCTATCCGGTCAGATCGGAAATGTATAGATCTATGGTATTGGGTGAAGTCATAGTTTGGGACACTGGAAAACTGGTCTTTTTGAAGTTGCTTTAAGACACTATGCGCACCAATTAATAACATAAATTCAATACCTGCAATCTTTCAACATTTGTATTGCTGTAGTGATACATTCAGAAACCACTGCGACGTTTTAGTGACCAAATACCATTTAGGTCTGGTCACATTTACCATTGTTTGGTGAATTTTCTCAGACAATGTCATTTCAATTGGAATCCATTTAATAAGGGATTTTGCATGAGGTCTGAAGATCTTCCCCAGATTTCACAGTCGGTTAACACAAGTTAGTCACAGAAATTTGGTGTGTTGACCAGGGGCGATTCAAGGAATTCAATATTGGGGGGCTTAAACCCCAATAAGGGAATATATTAGGGAATAATATATTAGGGTAAGCATAAATTATTCAGGGGGTCAACTCCTGAATATTGATTTCATAATATTCAAAATATTTAACTAACTGGCTACATTGCTTTTTGTCTTCTCGTTTTGTATTCTATTTATCTATATATAAAAAATCTATTAATTTGCCAAATTTGGACAAAATATCCCTTTAAAGGGTTATTCACTCAAAAATGAAAATTCTGTCATTAATTACTTACCCTCATGTCGTTCGATACCCTTTGTTCATCTTCGGAACGCAAGATGTTTTTGTTGAAATCCGATGGCTCAGAAAGGCCTCCATTGGCCACAATGTTATTTCCTCTCTCAAGACCCATTAAGGCACAAACGACTTTGTTAAAAAGTCCATATCACTACAATCATTTTATGAAGCGACGAGAATATTTTTTGTGCGTAAAAAACAAACTAATGACTTATATAGCAAAGGCCCATTTCAAAACACCACTTCGAACTGTTGATATTCAGATCGCCAAAGACAAAGTCATGTGATTTCAACAGTTTGGCGGTTTGACACGTGATCCATAATCACCGGATTCATTAAGCCGAGGCTTCAGGAAGAAGTGTTTTGAAACAGGGCATTACTATATAAGTCGTTATTTAGTTTTGGGTTTTTTATGCGCACAAAAACTTCTCGTCGCTTCATAAAATGATTGTATAACCACTGTAGTGAGATAGGCTTTGTAATGACGTACTTTTGTGCCTTTATGGGTCTTGAGAGAGGAAATAACATTGTGGCCAATGGAGGCCTTTCTGAGCCATCAGATTTCAACACAGAACGGAGGTCGTAGGTGGTCGAACTGCATGAGGGTGAGTAATTAAAGCTACCCTGTGTGCTATTTCCCCCCCATCTAGCGGTGAAAAGGTATATGACCATCCAGGGAATATTAGTTTCAGTTCCTCTCAATTCCGATTTCGTTTTTACTCCTACGGTGGCTGATTTAGTCCAAGATTAACATGGCAATCCCCCTCTTCACATTCGACACGGTGCCATCGAGTGTTAAAAGGCGAAAGGCGAAGCGTGAATTTATGGGTATGTCCCTCTTTGGCTAATGTACTTTCAAGATGGAGGGCCAACATCGCAACTATGCTTTCGAACCCCTCACACGTATTTATTTTCAATGGCATATTATAAACTTACGAGGATACTTTATTACTTGAAAGAAGTAAATATACGTTAATAAGCACATATTTTTGAAAGAACTAAGAGTTTTTAGCAAAGAAAAAAAACTACAAAAGTTACACAGTGTAGCTTTAAGGTAATTAATGAAGTATTTTTTATTTTTGGGTGAACTTACACTTTAACATGGAAATTACATGAAATTACCAATGTAACCAGTAGATGGCTGCAGAGATCCAATTGCATGTTCATTTGCATCATGTCCACTCACTTTTATAAGGCCTAGTTCACAAAAGCTGAGTGATGAGGGGTCAATAGCCTACATAAACTATTTTGGAAGCAGAAAGGTAACCCTATTCATAAAAGCTTTAAATGGAAAAAAATTGAAATATAAAAATATAAATATACTATTATATATATATCTCAAGCACGAGTGGTCTCACAACGTTCTATATTTTTCTTTGAAGCAATGTTTGCAATTATTATAATAAAAAAAAAATACTTCAGGGCCTACTAGCTACTACTACTAATAAAAGTCAATACACAGAAAGTGAGGTGGCTTAAATTTGACTGAATATAGCCTTAACTGGAGATTAAGAAAAATACCCAATATCGTCCCTTTATTGTAATGTGAAGGAAAATGAATGGTTACAAAAATTATTTTGGGATTAGAGCACAACTCACAATTCTCATCCACTTAATGATAGAGTAAATAATCGATTACTGGAAAATATGAAAAGCAGCGCATTCAAGATCATCTATATCAATTTACTTTCACTCACATATTGTTCCTGTCTTTTTATAGCATGTTTAATTACAGCAGTCACATTCAGCTGAACTTAAATAAGAAATCCAAGAGGAGGGAAAAGCATTATCTAAACTTTAATATGGGATTAAACATACAGCAGCAGCAGGATTTGATTTGCAGGCTCTGCATAAGAAATTCCTCAAAAGAAAATAGGTTTGATACAGCAAAAATCATTATAACAATAACAGTCATAGAGTACAAATGCACATTCGTTAAGAATGTAGTCGAACTTACTAAGAACTAAAAATAATAATAATAATGGGAAACATAATACTTCAGTTTCAACACTTTGAGAAACTGGGGTTCATCTAAATATTCAATCACAAACAATACAAAAAAAATTATTCATATATTTTCCTTAATCGGTTTCCATGTGTTATGTAACAGTGCTAAATTGGCATCAGAAATATTAGCTCTACTTGGTCACCAAGCACATTCACCATCTGTCCCTGTAGACTTCCACTAGCTACACCATAAATCAGGGGTGTCCAGGGCTGCTCCTGAAGGGCTTGCAGAATTTAGCTCCATCCTGTCCGAACACACCCGCCTTTCTAGTAATCTGGAAGACCTTGATTAGCTGGTTCAGGTGTATTTAATTAGAGATGAAGCTAAACTCTGCAGGACGGTGGCCCTCTGGGAGCAGTTTCTGTCCTCCCCTTAAAAAATAAGAGCTTGGCTATTTTACTTTACTGTCTGTGTACATCCTGCAGACCTTCTCTTAAAATGTTTTAACTCCGGAATGTTGCCATGTGGCCAAAAAGTAAATCTGGGTTTGAGAATATTTTTTCAGATTTATGATGATGTGCTCCTGAACGCACCTGCACAGAGCCTCTAAGGAGAGATTCAGCTCTCTGTCAGCAGGCTTTTCAAACAGCCTGGTTCCTCTGCATAAAACAAAGATCCCCAAGTGAACTTCTGTTGTTTTATCTGCTACTAGAACACACATTACACACACACACACACACACACACACACACACATCCTACTGTACATGCAGTATTGTGAAAGTTAAGTCTTGGTTTTGTTCTTTTGTAGGGGAGCTATACGCCACATTTTAATAACTACACAAACAAAGATAGTGTAAACAATTAAATAAAATGACCTTTAAATTAATCATAGGACAAGTTAGAGATGATCACGTGTGTCTGTAACAAAACTCAAATTTTCCTCTTGTTGCGGACTTGTTGGAATAGGGAGAGAGGACCATCAAGTGGACCAATAAGAGTCCAAGGGACTGTGAGTGGTACAGTTAGAGCTGAAGGCATGCTTGTAGTATTTGGTGTCACTTCTCAGCAGAAAGATCCAAGCTGGCACAGGTTATCCCTGATAAGGCAAGAAGTGGGGCATATGTGAAAGTGTTTGAGGTACTGGGAGTGGCTGTTGTCATGGTGTAGTTGGGCTTCTCAAAGACAAAAAAAAAAAAAAAATTCAAGGCTGTGCCTCCGTGTTGGGCTCCTTGTCGTAGATGTAGCTACCAACACCACCAGTGTTGACACCTAGAAATCCAAAAGAATCAATCATACTGTGTCAATAGCTAATTTCAGCTAATCCTGATTTAACTTGGACATTATCAAGAAATTAAGAAAGCATGAAGATATAAAGAATATGCTATATATTTTACATGCTAATAAAGAACTACAGTGATGCTCATTTGAAACAATGTCAGATTATTGTCAGAAAATTAAGCAATAGCTCCCCCTAGAGTTGAAAACTCTCATGGTACCTTTTGGGCCGAAGAGGACAGCATAACATGGTTTATGGCAGTAGGGCTGGCCATCGTGCTACAAAGCATAAAAACACATTTTACGACTGATTTAATATTTATTCAGGTATCAATATTTTTTTCATAACACTTTACAATAAGGTCTCATTTGTTAACATTAGTTGTATTAACTAACATTAACAACGAGCAATACATTTGTTACAGTATTAATATTTGTCAATGCTATACTGTTTTTCATTGTTAATTATTAAATACCATTTTTTTCTTTTGCAAATTGTAATGTATTAGTAAGTGCTAGAAAGTGTTCCAATTTTTAAGCTAGAAAGTGTATTGTGTACATGCATATACAGCATGTCATGAAAACAATTCTTTGGCTTCTATCGAGACACAGGAAAGTTTATACAAAACTAATATTATTTTTGCATAATGAGATTGTGATTAATTGTACAGCCTTACTCCCAATGGTAATGACCCTCTTTTTCTTCTGATGAACAAAAAAAAAGATATTTTAAAGAATGTTGGTAATCAAACAGTTGACTTAAGCCACTGATTTTTTTCCTACTGTGGAAGTCAATGGCTACCGTCAACTGTTTGATTACAAACATTCTTTAAATTATCTTTTTTTGTGTTCAACAGAAGAAAGAGACTCGTACAGGTTTGGAATTTGAATGGCCTTAATTTCCAGCAAACTGATTTATTACCAAATGACCCACAGATGCCCTGCGGTTTATTCAAGATTTCTAATGTAAAAATGATTCTTCATTAGCCTCTTTTACATGGACAGAATTAATAAAATCATCATTGCAGCCATCTGTGCGCTTGTACTATAAGCAACCTTTATTTTTCTCTCACCTCTGCATGGCTGCCTGCTGACAGGGTCTTTTTACATCTTTCACAGCGCAGGCACGGACGATGCCAGTCCTTCCCCAGTGATGTCACCTTCTCAGCTGCCATAAGAACGTAAAAGGAAATGTTATTCTGCCAGCTCCATTACATTTCCTGTTATGAATTCCTTGTAATTAAAATTAAGTATGAAGTGCTATTAGGACAAAGAGAAGCCTACCAAAATAAACCTTCTTGTTGCATCTGGGACACAAGTTTGCTTCCCCAGAGAAGGTGGTGATGCTTCCAGCTGAAATGAGAGGTGCATGCACTCTATGATCCAAATAAACACTTTGTAATTTGTCATACTGCAAAATAGAACACAATTATTTGTAGCTAAAGGAAGATGCACACAACCTCTATGTTGTGGCCTTTTGTGGGCAATCTCGAGAATTCAGCGATAGTCTGTCATTGACAGTTTTACACATTCAGCCTGTGCAGTTTAGAATAAGTCAGTTGCTGTGAATTGCTACTGCTGTTTGTACCTTTAGATGGCGGCCTTGAAGATACTGGGACCCATTTCTCCTGAGGTTTGGGTGCGGAGTCCACAGCGGATGTGGGTGGGGAAGCGTTGGCAGGATTCTCGTACACATATGATCCTGCACCCCCGATGTTCACACCTACATATTAACCAGAATTTCTTGAAAATATCCCACTATCATGCGAAATTCACGATAGGAAATGTTTCATACGATTAAGTTCCTTAAAACTAGCTAATGCATTAGGTATTACCGAACAATTCTATGTTATAGGAATTTCCACTTAATTAAATGTACCATGTACATATACAATAAACAATAGTAGATAATCTAACAGAACATTGATCCTTATTGTAAAGTGTTGCCAGTGAATCCTCTCTCAAAACAAGAACATTCCTAAGCAGAGGGCATTCTTTACATTCATGATAGCAATGTTTTATATGCAAAAATGTAATTCATAACCCAATATACCATATAAAAATGGGCAGAGATCAGAACAGTTAGTTTCATGTCAATAGACCTTATTCAGAGCAGCGCCATAACAGATGTGAATGCGAAGGTGTGAGGGATAGACTTGCCGTGTTTTAATGGCATCTGCTGTAAAAAGCTATATAAAACGCTCCTTGATTACTTATCATTTTTCACAGCTCATGTTGTGGGGAGTTTTTTTTTTTTTGTCTACTGAAACTTCTTGGAAAGATATATTTGGTGTCAATTCAAAAACATTAAATAACTGCACAACCCACTGAAAAGATGTAGGTCTATCCCTCATAGCCTCGCTTTCATTCCCATTAAAAATCAAAGATGGCGCTGCTGTGAATAAGGTTTACTGTATGTTGATGTCACAGGACTTTGACTTGAAATGCTGCGTGTGTTCTCTCACCTTTTGGCCCAAAGAGGGCAGCATAGCATGGTTTGTGGCAGTATGGTTTCCCATCATGCTGTGAGGATGTAAAACAGTAATAATTAAAAAAAAAAAAACAGCTGTCATTTCAGGCTCAAATTCCTTCAAATCCATCAAAAGACTCTACAATAGAATGAGTGGGTGTTTGCTGGCATAATTTGCTGCTTGTATACTATCCTCAATGTCTAAATGCCACAGATGGTACTTATCTTGGCGTCCACACCCTGATAACTCAAAACAGTTACTATTACACGTTGATAAATAAGGACACCCAAACGTTTCTCTCTGTGTGTATTTGTGTGCTTTGACTGCATCTGTGTGTGTGTACATGGAAGGACGTGGTCAGAACATTCTTCAATGGAAGTCACTCCCAGAGCACTTTGGTGAGGGCCATGGCGGGAAAAGGTTGTCATGGGAACCGTCAGACGGCAACTGTGTGACCGTTACAGCTGCGCAGGTCAGGATAAAGGAACGGAAGGGGCAGAGAATAGTGGCCATATGCCAGTACAGAAGTATGCAGGAGGGGGTGGGGTAGGGGGGTGTAATGAGCCCCACATTCCAACAAAGACTAGGCAGACACCTTCCCACCTCAATTCCCATGACAGAAAACTTAATGACGTTGTAACATATCAATGCTCCTAAAAAAGGCAAAAAAGCTACACTGGCTGACTAGTTGGTGTAGATCAATCAGGACCCTAAAGTAGTAGCCCAGCCAGAAAACAAGGAGGGAATTTAAGGACTTTACCAACACTTTCTATGTGCTATGACGTTTCTAAAAGATTAAATGACCATTACAAACATCAATGACCACTTCTTCAGTGTAACCACTAACTATAGCAAAACATGACCGTTCGGTTTCATGGCAGATTGAAAAAGAGTCTTTAGACTCCGAAGGTGCTGTTACACTGACATTGATTTAATTGCTTTAATTTGCCAGCAGGCAATCAAACTCTGACTGCAATCTCCAATGGCAGATCACGTGAGCTTCACTATCTGCACTCCTATTAGAAATGACTACATCGAGTAACTCTGCATTGACAAATTGGTCTGGTTCATATCACTTCAGCTCACCCACATCTGGTCAATCATCTGCCTCCATCTAGTCCTATCCTCTGAATCCTCTTCTCTCAGAACGAATACCTTTATGTCCTCCTTCACTACATCCATAAACCTCCTCTTTGGTCTTCCTCTTGGCCTCCTGCCTGAAAGCTCTAACCTCAGCATCCTTTTACCGATATATTCACTCTCCCTCCTCTGAACATGTCCAAACCATCTCAACCTGGCCTCTCTAACTTTGTCTCCAAAACTTCTCACATGTGCTGTCCCTCTGATGTACTCATTCCTGAGCCTATCCATCCTCGTCACTCCCAAAGAGAACCTCAACATCTTCAGCTCTGCTACCTCTAGCTCTTCCTCCTGTCTTTTCCTCAGTGCAACTGTCTCCAACCCATAAAACATCGCTGGTCTCACTACCGTCCTGTATACATTTCCTTTCATTCTTGCTGGTACACTTTTATCACACAACAGACCTGACACTTTTCTCCACCCATTCCAACCTGCCTGCACATGCTTTTTCACCTCTTTTCCACACTCCCCATTCCTCTGGACTGTTTACCCCAAGTACTTAAATTCATGCACCTTCTTTACCTCTTCTCCCTGTAACCTCACAGTTCCACTTGGTTCTCTCTCATTCACACATGTATTCTGTCTTGCTGTGACTAACCTTCATTTCTCTTCTCAGAAGACCTCCACCTCTCTAGACTTTCCTCCACCTGCTCCCTGCTCTCACTACAGATTACAATGTCATCCGCAAACATCATAGTCCATGGAGATTCCTGTTGGACCTAATCTGTCAGCCTGTCCATCACCACCGAAATAAGAAGGGGCTCAGAGCCGATCCTTGATGCAGTGTAAACAGGGTTAACATAATTTGAGCTTGTCCACCTTTGCCCACTTCCAAAGGTGACTGAAAACACATTTATGGATTGCGTTCATAGTGTAAACACTCATGTGGTCGAATGCGTTTTCGAACAGCAACAAAAGATCACCTGCTCTCCACCTCCTGATCTAATGCATAAACATTATGGGAAGCGTGCTAGCCAGACAGGATTTAATCTTTGTCGACTGAAGACCCAAGCTTGGTTTGAATACTAAAAAAGTACCAAACACAATGTTCTCTCACCATTCCTGATTTCTAACACATACTCACAATGTACAGACCAGTAAGTGGCGCTATAATTCTGTCACAGAAAGGCACTAAAAAAAGAGAAGAAGAGTTGTGGCTAGAAGGGGTACAACAACAGTCAGAAGTGAGGCAAAATTGTGTTTACTGGTTTCAGACTCTCAAAATGGCGGATCCATTTGGACAAAACACTGATATGATACAACATTTTTATGTTTACAGCAAAACATGTCTCCAAGTGGACGGGGCTTAAAACACCAGGCATATCGGTTGTGTGTTTTTCCTCGTCTACTTCTGAGCCGATCAACCAATACGCATTTTAATACCAGGTGTAAACGAGCCTCAGTTTTACACCCCTTGACTCATGTAAATTGCCAATCAAGATCGTTTTTTTTGCATTTTGAGAAATCTCGTAACATTTTTGTCTGCATTATGCGTTAGACAGTGAATTGGGTGTGGGTGTGATGTCGAAAGTCAGATACAACACTTAGTACACTGGCTCCCACTACATCTCACTGGCCAACTCTCACCGGTCATATAGCAGCTTACCAACCCACACTTTTCCCAGAAACAAGAATCACATCATGGTAACTGAATCCAAAGGCCCTTTCTGCTACTTACCACCCCTATTCCTATAAATCTTCTCACTGTACCCTGCCAGAATCCATTGAGGACACTAAGGGGTTATCCACAGGGTGAGTATTTGTTCAATCAATGGTCTTAAAGAGAAATGTATATGTGATGGGGGTGTGTGATATTGACAAAAAATGATATCTCTATTTTCTTGGAATTTCTCGATAATGATAATTAGACGATATTTTACTAGTGTGTTATTGTAATGCGACCTTGGTGCTGATGATCAGCTGTTTCCTAAAGTTTTCGATATTCTTCCTATTCTGTGTGTGTGTATGTGTATGTGTGTGTATTATATAATTTAATTTCATGAATTTAATAAAATTTCCAGATTTGGCTGAGTGGTGAGGATGTTAAAGCAGCACTTGGCAACTTTTGCTCTCGGGGTCCCCCTACAGTTGGGAAAAAATTATGTCCTCAACTACTGTCGTAAGCTGTCATCCTACAACAGGGGATGCCATCGCACGTGATTTGTTGACATGACAACCCTGATAGCCCTGAACTAGTAATGCGCGGGTCGTCTCATAACCCGCGGACCCCGTATGTCTATTTAATGGTCGCGGGAGCGGGGCGGGTTGTAAAAATATATACAGTGGTGCGGGGCGGCCAAATAACTTCATAAAAGCGGCCCCGCGGGTTGGTGCAGCACTAACAGTTCCCCTGAACACTGCAGGAGGAGTTCACATGCAGATGTTCTTCTGGCGGCGCGTGTGAAATGTCTTCATCCCAGGTAGTCAGTGGCATTTGTTTCAGCATGTCATATGAATATAATTCCATGGGTTTTATTTTTTTCAAATGCCAAATAATCACGATGCTCACGTTTACAAGCCAGCGTCATTATAGTAGTCTATTGGTTACCGTTTTACAGAATCTATATGATACTTCAGTTCAATGTTTGAGTGGTAGGTAATCACCGTAACAAGCATGACAGCATCGGTCGGGCACGCCTCCTTCAGCTCACGCCGACGAGCAAACGCTGGTCCAATGTTGATCCTCGTCCTGCCTTTAATCCCATCACTTTTTCGTTTCCTCTTATTGCTTTCCTCCAACAAAACCTTTTCTTTCTTATTTGTCTGTGCTGCTTCGGACATGACTATATTATCCGACAAACAAAGTTGGGCTCGCACGTCCGAATTTAAGGAAGTGTGTGTGTTGGTGGAAGTGACGTATATGCCGTAAAGCAGTCGAATTTTGTAGTTCTTTTTTTTCTCGGGTTACTACCCGAAACCCGAAGTTTAAAAGTACGATTAAACACGATACAGACCACGTCAAGCTATGGCAGACGTGTCATTCAACCTATTGTAAGTCGCTGTATCATCGCAATAGTCTTGAAAATATATTATGAAGGTTGAAAAGTTACCTAGTGCTGCTTTAATATGCTAAGATATTACAGAGAGCATTTCTTCTATTTGTGACTCATCCTGGAGTAAATGTAACACTCAGGTGTTTCCTACTCTTATCCTTGTGAAATACAGACTCAATGCAACATGATGACTGAATGATGATGACGACGACGATTCCTCTGGCTCTAAAACATCACAGCCCTGTCCTTTGCCCTCTGCTGCCATTACGATCTAGACACGGTCATCACGGTGTGATGTAATAGGATGCTGGAAAGGTCATGGAGAATTTCATTTGGCTCACAGTCATGCACACAAAGCTGGCCAGTAAGCTTTCAACAAATCACTGAAGACGAGCATCATGAAAAATGACTACAACAGCTTTCCAAAACAGAATAAAATGCTTGTTGTAGCATGGCGTAGGCCTTGGGACGGTGTGGTTTTCCTGTGTATTTTTATGATTGCAACATATTTACGTCTTAAAATGTTTTATGTCACCCAACACTAACCCCCCAAACACACACAATGCCACGTGACAGGCCTCAGTCCTGGTGCTGGACTCTTCAATTAGACCACCGATCCTCTGATGGAAACGTGAAGTGTCATAAAGTCAATACTCAGCTGTTTGAGAGAGGTAGTATGTGATCTAGTAGTGAGTCTTACCTCAGCATGGCCACCCGCTGTCAAGGTCTTACTGCAGCGCTCACACTTCAGACAGAACTTGTGCCAGTCCTTCCCCAGTGATGACACCTTCTCAGCTGGGAGATGAAAAAGAGAGAGAGAGAGAAAAAAGATTTTTACCCTTTTTGAGAAGAAAATTTGAGTTTGCACATGAAATCCTTGCCCAATACTAGGGTTGGTCAGTGGTTGCCAAGTCACTGTAATTATTAGAAAACTGCAATTGAGGCATTGCTATGGTATTTTCCCCCCATTTTTTATGTACATAACACTAATGGGTAAAACTTGGGGTTATGTGCTTGTTCAAATCCAACTCAGAGTAGAAATAACACTGATGCTTGTCTTAGCAAACATGCGAGACACATAATTTGCGCGCAACCTTGTATATAGGCGTTACTTGTTACATTCATATGCAATATATTCTTGAGTCTTTGCTTTGCTATTGCTTTGGTCTTTATAATAGACTATGGCTGCATCTAATGCATTCTTTTCTACTATATAGTAGATGAAAAATAAGTGGTACATAAAGTCCGAATTTATATTATTCATAAAACAGTACCACTACTACTGGTGAGATTCTGAAGTGCACATCCAACAGACATTTTACTATCCCATGAAGCAACAGAAGATGACTGTAAATGGAAGTGAAGTGAGGTAACTCACCAGCAGGCCACATGATGATACAATGAATGTCCGGATTACATTCATACCATAGATATCACATTTTAAAATGGTTAAGTACTTATTTAAAAAGTATTTAATTTTGAAGGCATTCTATGTGTAATATTGTGATAATATTGTGTTTCTGCTGATAGTGAACCTGCCTGTAACATCTCATCTAAACATAGTTAGGATTTTTTAAATATAGGGTAAAGATTTTGATGCTGATGATTAGCTATGAATGTGCATTGGAATTTTCTGAGATCCTAAAAGTATGTACCAAAGTATGTAGTGAATTTCCTCAAAGCCTCTCCCTGTTGTGAAGACAACAGTAAGCGAGAGTCTCCACACAGCATTATTAATGATGGATTTGTATAGTTTTCAGATCTAGGCTAGCGTTATGTTTTAAGGATGTGTGCTGGTCTGTGGATTTTCACTTTGACAATCAATGTGAGATCATATATATCAAAAACAATGAAAAGCACTGTCCTCCTGATGAGGGGTCACAGCATTTTATTCTTAAGCAGAGACGTTTTGACAAGCAATACAAGGAAATGCAGTGGCAGGGGGGATAATTACAGCCGGACAGGAAGTGACGACATCTAGACCCACTTCTCCATTTCCCCTCCTGTCCTGTTTCTTCATTATATTCCCAGGACACTTCCCCAGACCTAATATTACTCTTTCCATTTATATACCTCGCTCTCAAGACAATGCATAACACTGGCCTTCTGGGAAAATCCTCTCACTCTGGAGGAAACACCTTTGCTTATCAAAAAGGGGCACAATCGGCTAGAGAGAAAAGTTCATTTCCTCCTGTTTTCCTCTCCTTCCTTGCTTTCCCGCCTGGAAAAGCATTGTTTTTGTTCTGTCAGTTTTGCAACCCTCTTAGTCCGTCTCTCGGGGGGTCTAGGTCAGTACAGCAGAGATCAGTTTCACCATCAGGGGAGGAGATTTTATACAGCTAAAGTAACGAAAATAACTTCTCTGTGAGTCAAATTAGTTCACCCTCAAGTTCTGGTCTCTATGAATTGTGTCCCTCCTTAAGTCTGAGGGATTTTTTCATATCTTATTTTACATCAGATAAACTTTACTTTTCAATTTGATTGAAAGTAGTAGCACAACTTATCTTACGCAGACACTATTTGAGGAATCATTAGGGCTTTTCAAACTGCACTTAACCCGGGTTATCACTATTCTAAACTGCTTTTAACCCCGAGTAAGGGAGCATTTCACACTTTAGCATTAGAATGTTACAACTAGATAGCAACCGACAACCGACTGTGTGCCTTATATTCACAAGCTTTGGGCGGTCATGGAAACAATGTGCAATGCATATAAACAGTCAGAATACCCAGGATTAACCGTTAACCCCAGCACTGAAACGTGAATAAAGACAACAGTTTACCCGGGGTTTCAAATCATGCAGGGTAACTATTTCAAATGTGAAAAGCCTCATTGATGTCCGGAGGACATTGATATAAATAACTAGCATCATGATTTCATGCAGAAATATAATATACAGTTAGGGGTTTTGAATTTTTAAAGCTTAGAAGTTAAAGCTGCTGTCTTTAAGTTTTGCCTTTGTCGCCATCTCTGTTTGAAACCTGCATTTGCAGTTATTTGCAGAATGATCGTTTTTATGGTGCATAACTGTTTTGAGGTGTCTGCATGGCTTGCTGTCAGTCATCGCACCGGTGTACTTTTTAGTGTACTTTGATATCACAGATTCTACATCTTGGAAGTATGACCAAAATAAGAATTTTCCCTGCAAAATGCCATCTGAAGAAGTAACATGTCTGCCACTTTTGTTCTGACCAACTGAAAAAAAAAAGCATTACAATAAATCCCGCTACCAACGATGATTAAATCTAAAGATCGCTTAACTCATATCACATCAATCCATGAAATTATTCTTATAATTTGTTCTCAAATTGTTAAATGTTAACAGCCTTAGCATTAAGTGAGGTGTATTTAGTGAGTATTAGCATTACCTGTAAATTTAAGTTTCCATACAGTCTAATCTTTTGCTTTTGACTTCGGGTGAATCTCCAGTTGTCACTGATGATGTAATTTGGGCCTTTCTGGATTACAATCCGCCATCAAAACTATACGTTATTATTATTTCAGCCCCTGTGAGAAAAGGCTATAAATGATCCGCCACCTGCAGCATCCTCACATGCAATTATTCTACTAGCCGGACTCCTTCTTCATATTGATGTGACGCAATGATGCAAAGTAAATCCACCAGTACCACTCAAATTATAACAAATCAGTACAAGTTTACCGTTTTGAATCGGGCTAAGGTAAGGAATTTTGAACACTGGCTATTTATGTATCATGTACTGCAGCATTGAGTACTATATAAACATAACCCTATAAATTAATTCTTAGCTCACGCTGGAGAGACAGAGGCCTAGACAGTATAAATCACTCATATTACAGCTGGAGGCTAATCCAAGATAAGTGAGATTTCACAGTCAATGGCCCAACTGGGTGTAGAGAGAACGTCCCCACGGGAAGAAGCCAATGCCAGTGAGTACTATAACAGAGATAAGTGCGTGTACGTGGTGGTTGATGAAGTTCAGAGCTGCCATTGAAAGGACTTCTGCTGTTGTAAATGTGAGGTTGCTGGGGAGCCGTTTCAGTTATTGGTGTTGTTTTGCATGGGCGGAGGGAATCGCTAATCGCTCATCAAGCTGAATAGACCCCTGGACGACCTCCAGTCACAGTCTAACACGCATTCTTTTACTACGGCCAAAGGAAATCAGTGTCTTGGGTGGTATATTTACAAGCAGCTTTGTCCACAGAAAAAATTGCAAGCCTATGGTTTCTGCTTTCCAACAGAAACAGCTATAGCGATATCCTAACAGCACTGTCATCTCGTACGTCCCTGAGGGGATCCATTCGACCAGAGAGGGTTTCATTAGGGAGTCAGATTACCTTGGATGCAAGGCGTAGATGCTCGAGAGCCGTAATGGACTGTTATGTAAGATTATACGAGAAGCTACAATACCTCCCAATGTCCAGCTCTAATGAGCACAAGCAGAGGTTAGAGTGCAGTATGTACACCTGATCGCAGATAAGCAGCATATTGCTTTGTTTTGAGCTGCAGAGGTAATCTCTTTAGTCCTGCTGTCTATAGAGGCAACATCGCCCGTGAGTCATTAGATTTCACTCGTGTTTTCTCTCATTTACCCCATTAAATCAGATGATAACTCTTCTAACACCGGGTGAACTGATCCATGAGCAACACAGAGGTTTGTTTAATGTGTTCTGGCTGGGGCGCAAAGGGAGGGTAAAAGAAACCCTCAGCAACTTCACATGAATGAGCATGTGCCATCTCAGCAAAACAGATGCAGGTTTGGATGTGGGCTAATGGAGCTACAATATGCAGTCAGCCATCATTTCAAAGGCAAATCAGTCACAACAAACAACTCTCTCTACACAATGAGAGTCATATGAGATTTAATGAAGTCAACAATACAGAGCAAGATTTATGAACCTGATGTTGCATAAATTAGTTTTTCTGTAAACATGACATGTGCAATATCCTGGGGTCGTTCCAGAATAGAAGAGGTTCTCAAAAAGTCCTTCTCTACCAGAAATCTCAAGCCATGAGAGCCTCTATTATTTCAGAAGACTAGCAAGGGGTGGAGAGAATGGTCAGATAAGCTTTACAGAACATATAATGTTAAGAAAGCTGTGAGATGAACTGAAGAAATACTACTTTTATCCCCTCTGGGTACCTTCTGTCTCCATCACAAAATACCTGACAACAATTTTAAAACCATCCAAATGTTCCAACCATCCATAGACTAAAATTTGAAAATTAATTATTTTCCATTAAAATGACGGAGGGAAAATGTTAGTAATTGTTTTATTATTATTATTATTTATTTTTATGCTTTGCTTTAACTATCAATAATAAAATTCAATGACAAGATGTAATAGAAGAGGAGAGGAGAACAGACCACATAACAGGACTTGAAATCTGGACAAACGCTATATGTCCCACAAGGCAAAGGCTTCAATAAATAGTTTTAAGGTGGGATTTAGCTAAGGGTCAAGAAGCTGGGTTCAAGCTAGTTCAGTACAAGGATGTAGTCAAAAACAGAAGGTTTATCCACATTATTTTTAACATGAGAGCGGGCATGGCCATTTTTAACCTACAAGGCTTCTTCTTTCAGCCACTATCAGTTTTTTTAGCTGTACAAAAACAGTTAGTTATGCTTGATATTGCATACTTATTTTTTTATTACATACTTTTATTTATTGAAATTAAAAACACACTGGTGCAATATGTTATTCTTTTAGATTAAAGATTACGAAGACACAAACTTAATTGTTGGTTCACCCAGAAAAATGTATTGACATTAATTACTCACCCTCATGCTGTTCAAAACCTGTAAGATTTTTGTTCATCTTCAGAACACAAATAAAGATATTTTTGATTAAATCTAAGCTTTCTATCGCTCTATTGGCTGTCTACCACTTTGACACTTCTAAAAGCTCATAAAGAGATTGTAAAACTAATCCATATTAATTGAGCAGTTTAGTCCAAAATTCAGTACGTTTGAGCTTCTGTTTATGTCTGCTGATGTGAATAAGAGCCTAAATTAAATCTGTTCATCCCCATATAAAGTGATCGAAATTCAAATGGATTCATTTTACAATCCCTTTATGAACTTTTTGAAGCGTCAAAGTAGTTGCATAGCTGTCTATGGAGGGGCAGAAAGCTCTCAGATTTCCTCAAAAAGATCTTCATTCATGTTCTGAAGATGAATGAAAGTCTTTTACGGGTTTGGGACGACACAAAGCAAGTAAGTAATTGTTATATCCATTGCTCAGTCCTGCACTAAATACAAAGAGAGAATGATAAGGAAGGTCTGTTATATGCTGTTGACCCGTCCTGAGATGTAATCACAAATAAACAGCACTAGGCCCCAACAACATTTACACAGCTGAATCCCCTACGGGCGACACAGCAGGAATGCACTCTGAAACCTACTCCATCATTCTCAGCAGAGACTTCATACGTTAAAAATGTATTTTATAGAACGAAAAAAGCGCAACAATATATAACAAAAGAATATAAACAAACAAGTATTTAATGGCACTGGCTATAGACATTCACTCTGAATTGTAATCGCAAGTCTCTAACCAATTAGGATTCAAATGATGGGCAAAATGACGTGTTATATATCTGACTACTCACTGTGGTCATATACATGGAAATCAATTTGAAAAGCATGGACAGAAACTTGTGTCCTCTTCATCAACCATTAATGTGGAGACCCATCTGTTCAGAGATAGAGATAGAGATAGAGATAGAGAGAGAGAGATCACTACTGTAATACCGTTCACTCTCTGACGGTTTCCTCTCATGCTGCAAAAGCAACATGCGCGCCATCTGGGTCCAACATGGCGCTTCGCTTCGAGTCACTGATTACAGCCTGACCCGCTACAGCCTTGCACCTGAGGGCCTGCAGGCCATAGTCAAACTAAGATAAAACTGGATTCTTGCTCAAATGTACACATAATCATTACGTGCACTTCCTGGCTCCTATAAGCAGGGAGGTGATTGCTGTGGTTAGTTCCCATGATCCTCAGCTTTTTCAGACTATAAATAGCACACATGCTCTGCGCTCAAATCATATAGGCCTAGCTCTGTTAATGACCCTACTTTTCTATGATGTCAAACAGTGCCTTTCTTTGAGACCCTGCCCACCATCAACTCCTGAAAGGCAGTTCCTTCTCCAAACAAATCTCAAATAGGCGTCTGATTGCATGCTTGGCTTTCCAATTTGCAGCGGCTTGTGAATTTCCTTACAGTAGTGCGGAAAGGCTGGGTGTGGTTTAGGGCCATGCTGCACAGATGTGGCCTTGATGACGCAAGGCACGGCGAGATGTCTGCCTCTTCAGTCTAGCTCAGTTTCCTCTTGATATAAATTAAGCAGCCTCCTGATTTTCAGTTGTCTGGCCTGAATGAGAGCTGCACGCTCTGGGCAGCTACACTGCATTGCCCACGGCTGTCAGTACAAATCAATGCTGCCTCGTGGAGCTCAGCCTCACTCAGTTTCCGCACACATTTCAGCAGTTGGGTGAACATCAAGAAACCTATTATGAACATGCCAGGATCATCATGTATTCCAGAATCAAAAGAAAACATATTTTGCATTGTAACTTATTCATGAAAATTAGGCCCAACAGTATTTATTACTATAATATGAAAAAATATATAATAAATAAAATCTTTTAATTTCAGTTTAAGACATTTATTTATCTATTTACTATGGCTGCCTTTATACTTTTCTGTAATTTATGCTGATTTAAATAGTAAACAAAATACAACAATTTTTACTGTAAAAATGTAATTGTAATCAAAATCAGCATTGTAAATTAATAAGCATTGGGTGTCTTACTTTAATAAGAATTTGGGGGCAATGTTAATTGTCATAAAAATAGTGCCCAGAAAAATACAAAAAACAAACAAACATAATAGTCCTAAAATAACCATAATTTGAATTATTCTACAAATAATTGTGTTTTGTTTGAGGAAATCTGACCAAGACATTTATTTTCGTAAGAATCGCCCAGTTAGAATTCAGATGTTTTTATTTCAATAAATTCAAATAACACATTTATGGGTTGATTTATAAACAATCTAGAGGGGGAAAAAAACCGAGCAGCATTTAGATTTCCCTTGATGTGTTGCCAGGTAGAGCAAATTTATGGAGACAAATTAAGGGCCTTCGGGTAGGTCGAATCAGAATAATGTGAGTTTAAAGACTAGTCCTATAAAACAAGTATAATTACATGATGGCTTGGGTCTTTCTTCTTTCCAACCTTGCAAGAAGCGCAACCCCCCCCCCCCCCAAAAAAAAAAAAAAACCCACACCATCTTGTAACTATGGTTGAGTTTCGTGCTTGCAAGGAATCCTGACAGAGAAGGAGAATGGCCCCCAATTCTGTCTCCCAAGATTATGCAATGCTCCTAAACATTAGGCAAAAAGTGGCATTATGTAACAGATTCTGCAGATTGTGTGGTAGCCATTTGGAAAACACAGGGTTTTATGGGCACAGCCAGTAAAAGTACATGAGAGAGATAGTGAGAGTTAGGGACAGAGAAAGAAAAACTAAAAAGGAAAAGTGAGGGTAAAAACAGTGTGGTATGGATAACAGGAGGACAATGAGTTCTGTCAGTATCTAAAACCAAAGAATGACATGATAGAGATGCCCTATCGCATTTAGATGTAACTGGCATCTAAGAAAAAAAAAAAGCATTCTTAACTTCAATTCAAGAAGGAGAACAGTGAAAAATATGAAAGGTTGGGGGAAAGTGAAGGCAGCAGAATCCAGATTCTTACATCGGTCGTCCTTTTGATACGATGCAAGTGAGCTCTGTCTACCACTAATAATTTAATACCACATATGAAATACCATTAATATGTGAATATACCATTATAAATGTAAAAGAATTGTTGCAGGGTTTACCAAAAATACTGATTTTGTTTTTAGGCATAATTGCTTCCAAAAGGTGTGTACAGATCTGGAAATGGATATAAAGCAGATCATATTTTGCAGAATATACAGATTCAGATGTTCCTTCCATTTTTTTATTGCGTCACGTGCACGCAAAAAAACAACACTTCTGTGCTTACTCTTGTGCAAGAAAACCCACAGCATCTGCTAACAGCTGTTTAATAAAGGAATGAAGGTTCAACCAAAAGTTTGCAATGTTTCCACTCAATACAGTGGCTTACCATTTAGGTTTGAAACAGGATATAGTCCGAAAAGAATTTACAGGAACACATGCACTGACTCCCACAAACTCAATTTGGAAATACCATCTGGAGCAGCTGCATTTGCACACAAAAGAGAAATTTGATAATACTGATCTTTATCTTAATTATTTGTATCTCACATTTTGTATTGAATATAAACTATGATAAATAAATTGAATATTGTTAAATAATAATAATAATAAATATTTATATTATTTTTGATAGAGCCTTGTTAATGTTTTCCACTCATTATGTCTAGACTGTGGATTTGGATGCAGCCTTCACCTTCACCCTCAAATATTCCACTCGGTGACATTTTCATATTCAGAGGAAAGCACTGACTGAGGACCAAAAGAGGAGAACCGCACCCCTGTTCTTCCACAGCTGTATGGAATGCATCTTGGCTTCAACGCGATTCTAATAAAAGCACAGTCACCCGCATCTCAACCAGCTCCCTCTTGACGTAAACTGAGGTCTTGGGTGAAACCCTGCATTGTTCTTTCTTCTGCACTATGGCATCATGAACCACTAGAACTGGCTGTGACGTCAGCAACATGTGCAAATCAGCACCAATTCCTCCCATATGGTCAAAAAATCTAAATGGAGCAAATACTACATCAAAACCAGCCATCATGACTTTAAGAACCTGTGTTTTAAAGGGGTAGTTCACCGAAAAATGTGAACCATCCAAACCAGTGAACACATTCCATCTGCACTCTCCATAGACCGCTACCACTTTGACGCTTCAAAAGTTCATAAAGAGATCGTAAAACTAATCCATATTAATTGAGCGGAATAGTCCAAAATTTTCTGAAGAAACCCGTTCGCTTTATTTGATGAACAGATAGAATTTAGGCTTTTATTCACATATGAACATTGACCAGTGACTGAGGAGTTCAACTGTACATGCTTGATGCGCAAAAATAGATCTCATTGGTTCTTGTTGAAGCTCAAACGTGATGCGGAACACGAGAATGAACCTCATTGGTTCTCACATGTCAAGCAAGCATGCTTGAGCTTCCATTTACTACAACTGATGTGGGAGTTGATGAATATTTATGTGAATAAAAGCCCAAGTTTGTCATATAAAGTGATCATGTTTCTTCAGAAAATTCAGACTAAACGGCTCGATTCATATGAATGAGTTTTACAATCTCTTTAAGAACTTTAAAATGTCAAATTGGTATTTGCATAACCGTCTATGGAGAGTACAAAAATCTCTCAGATTTCATCAAAAATATCTACATTTGTGTTCTGAAGATGCACGAAAGTCTTACAGGTTTGGAACGACATGCACGTAAAAGATGACAGAATTTTATTTTTGGGTAAATAAACCCTTAAAAACAAGAGAGTCCATTTTTGTATTTGACCCTTGTTTTTAGAATTTTGCATATTGCTGGGCATATGAGGTTGATGAGAATATCAATATTGTAGATGTTCAATGTGAAATCTTGATCCTGAAGCAAAACCAGCTCTCAAGAAAGAGATATTTCTGCCCACCCACTAGACACACATCCATGGAAAGAGCTGCACTTGCTCTTATATAACAGCACCTCACTCACACCATTGATTCAAAACCACCGACAGCTTTATTGGTCTTGTGTTGCTTTTCAGTTGACACACAGATTAATACAACATAAATAAGAGCTGAATAATCATCTCAGTTTCCACCACACAGGCTCTGATGCACTGATGAATAACCTTATAAATATGAGAGCAGGGATGAAAAGGTCAAGTGCAGAGAGGCTATTCAACCGTTAAATGGATTGAGGTGTGTGTGTGTGTGTGTGTGTGTGTGTGTGTGTGTGTGTGTGTGTGTGTGTGTGTGTATAAAATATATCATATATACATACATAACTAACATTATGATCTTTCAGCTCCTCAGACTTCCACACCAATACTATTATTAAACAAAACATTCAAGTCTATAAGCAAACTACAGCAACTTTCAAGTTTTCATTTTAGTGTTTATAAAAAAAGCTGGAACATAACGCTAGTTAAAAAGAAAGAGAAAAAGGGTAATTGTAACATAACTGCAGACAGGACTTAGACATAACTGTTTATTATTAGCATTACAGAAGTGGTCAATAAATTGCCTGAATATAAACGGGCTGATATTGCACTTAGCAGTCTGAAAATTAAAAGCTGACAGACAAAGTTTAGTTACATTATGCTGAAGCCACATATTTAATTGTATGTTTGGTACTTTCCACAAATATGAACGGCCAGAAAAGCTTAAAAATTATGTGTCATTTTCTTAACAAATGGTCTGGGAAAAAATGTGAATAGAATATGTTGATTATCAACCACAAAAAATAACTTGTCTTTGCAACATTGCATATTTCTAAATACAGTTTACATCCATGATTTGTGAGATTTAGCAATTTTTCAACATAAAAATAAAATAATAGGCTAAATAAACATAAGAATGAAATGTAGGCTATAAAAATAAATCAATAAATAAAATGTTTAAATAAATAAAAACATTTTCTTAAAATATAAAACGACATTTATAAAATGTTTGAACGCATCTGATTTGTAAAATTAGTTAATAACTAAAAAAAGTTGTTACAATGAATTTCAGCTTAATAAATTATGACGATTTTAATTGATAGATTTAGAAGTCTAAATTGGAACAGGCCAAGTATCAGTTCAAGGGGAGAGGATACAGACAATTTATTTGTTTTGAACTAGTTACTTTTCATACAAAGTTAATTTTGTGTGACAGTAATTCATAAAAACATAGGCATATCTAATACAGTTTTTTCTTCTTCTTTTTTTTTCTTAAAAAGCATGATTTGTCCCTGTAATGCTTTGCAAAAGTCACCGGACACCAACATGTATGTATTGGTGGAAGGCGCCCCATCTCTTCGTCAGCAAGTTCAAGATTATTTTCATTTTGGAGAGGAAAGCGGTAAGCCAAACTCCTGATGGCGAGTGATTAATGAGATCTATGACAAACCCTAAGCTGTTTAAATCGGTTTTATCAACACCTGTGCAAACGAATAATAGCTTTCCTTGATTATACAGCGAGGATGTCATTAATCATACCAAAACATTACGGTTAATGCGTTTGAAAAAGAGGTAGGCCTACAGAATAAACCAGAAACGTAAACTTACCAAAATACACAGTCTTTTCGCATTTAGGACACTTTGAAGCCATGGTGAATTCAAACTGGAGTCTCTCACACGGTTTTGTCTTGCACGCGCTCAAGCCGACCAATGGCTGAGAGCTGGAGCGCATCTCTTATCCTACTGAAAGCACCGCTCTGTATTTGCATAGCCCCGCCCTCTCTCGCAGGTCTGCTTTGAGCGCTTCATTCTGACAGCTTCTCTCATTGGTCAGGCAACCGGTCAGTCACCAAGTGGGCGGGGCCGTCTGGCTCAGCTCTGCTGGCAGGGGCTTCTCTCGGCTTACTTACTGCCACTGGCTCTTCCTTTTTACATCCTTCGACGGGAATGTGAAAGGCGTCCAACAATAGCTCCTTTCACTTCTCATGAATAGGGATTCTTCAGCTCTTGCCAGACCGTTACTACTGGAAATCAGTGGGAGAATGATATTGGCAGGTCCTAGTCATGCATACAACACTTCTCTTTTTGTTTGGGTTGAGGTCACTATATGGCAGTATTACATTTTTGACTAGTTTACATCACCATTCCACACACCCAGAAATGTTTGTCACCCGTCTTTTTTTAGACTCAGATCATTAGCCAGCTCTTAGGCTTTTGCCTCAACCACGTGTCCACGTCTTTTCTCCTTGCACTGATCCCTCAGCACCGCTGAGCAGAGCAAAATGTGCACCTTTCCAGACTCTACTCTACACCTGTTCATAGTTACACACAACCAAGTCCTGTTGTCTTCCATAAATCTCTAAATTGCTTAGCAAACAGACCCCTGACTAGACTTGTGAAAGTGCATGCTTCTTGACACCTAAATGAATATTGCCTCTATCTACGGATTTGAGTGAGAGGAATGTGAGTCTTGCAGAGTCAAGCTTATTCCAGTTCATTTGTGTGTCAGTGTTACAGCGTCAGTAAGTTTGCTGTATTAGCACATTTGCACAGCTGCAATGCAGGGGCTTGCTGTGTTGACTAGGTGGGCCAAAACCTTAAGGCTAGCTATAAAATAATTTTTTTTAAATGACTGAAATGTGGAAAATTATAACATTTACAGCATTAAAACATTGAGATGAGACTGACTGTAGTTGACTGTAGTTGTCACATAGCCTATATTTCTGTGAGTAGGCTACAATTACACAAGTGTGCTTTGGGGCTTTCAGAGGTCTAAAACAATGTAGATATAATTATAAATTATATATTTAAATTTTATATTCATATTCACTTTTTCCACAAACAAGTCTTTGCAACTAATAATACTCACCATATTAGCAAATCAGCATATTAAAATGAACTCTGGAGGATCATGTGACACTGAAAACTGGTGGAATGATGCTGAAAATACAGTTTTGACTTTATTTAGTTATAATTATATTAATAATAGTTTTAAAATATATTTAAATTGTAATACAATATTTCACAATATTACTGTTTTTTCTATATTTTTGATTAAATAAATGGTGAGCAAAAGAGACTTCTTTTTGGGAGAGACTAAATGGTTGTACATCATTTTTTCAAATTACTTTTATCTCATGCAAATCCACAAGTGCTGAACAGGTGCCCAAAGCCTCCATAAATACCCAGTCTTCAATTCACACCAGTTTCCCATGGGACATATTCAAAGCCACATGTTGTCCCAAAGCACGTGTGTAGCCCTCAGTACTCCACCCAAACAACCATGGACAACACCCATCAAACACACCCAAAACCAGGCCGATTCCTCAGACACGTGCTATGATTCATGTGGGAAAATCTGCATTATTAAATGCTAAAATTATAGCAGCAAATTTTTAAGTCAAAAGGTGTGGCGAAGCATTTATGCTCTTAAGAGATTAGTACGTTTTCCTTTCAAAATAATAAAAAATGAGATTTATGAGCAAAATCTGAATGCTGTTTCACAACCACATCACCACCATGATGCTGCAGTTATCAGAGTGTTGCTATGTGATTGCTATTCTGATCAGTGTTATTATCATTAACTAAAATTAAACTATTAAAAACATTTGATTTTAATTTTAAATAAAGCTCAATTAAAAAAATAGTGCTTAATTGCATCTAATATATAATGTAAAACACACACACACACACACACACACACACACATACACACACACACACACACACACACACACACACACACACACACACACACACACACACACACACAAAAATCATGTCTCCAACTGAAAATTTTCACATCTAAATTTTTCAATTGGCTGAATTGAAATTCTGTGAATTATACATTGCATCAATTCACAGAATTTCAATTCGCGAAAACTGAACAATTTAGATGTGATCAGTCACTAGAAAATTTTCAATTGGAGCCATTTTTTTTTTTTTTTTTACAGTGTTTTATGTTAGTTGCGATTAATCGTGATTAATTGATGTGACAACACTAAAAATACAAACATAAATATTAGATTGCACATTGCAAAATTACAACAACAAAAATACTAAAATTATGAAAAATAAATTATTCAAAAATTGATAAAGTACAATAGTATATAAATAACAATTGTTCTGAATGGCTTTAGGGTGATATTCTCTGATATTGTTGAGCCTTACCCTGCAACCTATGTAAGCCGGTTTTCTGCTCTTAGCTGGTTTAAGCTAGTCTCTTTTCCTGCATGTCAAGCTAAAAAGGGCTCCAAACTCCCCTAAAACCAGCCAACAGATTAGCTCTAGACCAGCAAACCAGTTTAGGTTTTTTTAGATGTTTTTTTAAGAAGGGTATTTGGTTTTGGTATTAATTTGGTGTAATTCCAGGGGATAAACCACACTAATAACACTAATAGAAGAATTATATGTCAAACAGCATAAATTAAATATATTTTGAGGGTCATTTTAAGAATTTAATCACATAAGTCTAACCATTTGTGTAGCTATTATATGCAAATGTGAATGAGGATCTGGGTGTACTGAAGCAGAACTTGTCTATGATTTTATTAAAGTGGCTCTGGAAAGTATTAACCACAAGAGCCTGAAGGAGAAAGTTTTTATGTCAGACCTCCCAAAGTCCTCTTGCAGTCAATAATTGTATCCCTTCAAACACCTCTTCGATAATCAAAATTACATATTTAAACATTTGTGTTGTTGTTGTTGTTGTTGTTGTTGAATGAAAATAATTTATGCCTTATAGCTTGAATGTAACTCTACACCCTTGGGTGCGTTCACACTTGTCATGTTTGGTTCGATTAAAATGAACCCTGGTGCGGTTGCTCGTTTAGTAAGGTTCATTTGAACATATGTGAACGCTGCCATCCGAACCCTGGTGCGCAGCAAAGAAGCGGACTGAGACCGCTAAAAAGATGGGTCTCGGTCCACTTCTGAACGAACTCTGGTGCGGTTCGATTGATATATGAACGCAACACGGACCAAAGACATGTAAACGGACCAAAAACAATACGTAATGTCACAAGATGCGACGCATAGTCAGCTGATTTGACGACGCGGAAAGATCGGTGTATCCAAAATGAATAACGTTAACGTTAGAGGGCAAACGTAGAGCAAAGAGGAAGTGCCTCATCAATATTTGGTCCGACGAGCATGTTTCGAAAATGCTAGAAAAAACGCACAAAAAGCATACCTGGCTCTTCTCATCAAAGGACCTGCGTTGCCCATTATTAGCAGGTACAGATGACAGAACGGCAGTCTCTTTTCTGCACAACAGAGGAAATCCTGCTGCTGTTTTGGATGTTTTGAACATTTTATGAGCTCTTCATGAGTTCTCAGCAGGTAAAAATAATAAAAAATATATACACGCATAAAATGATGGCGTTTAATCCAGCACACAGCATTGTTTTGAATGTTCGGTAAGCAAGCTCCTACGCAGGGGCGTAGCACCAAATTTTGGGCACTGGGTACAAACCATCTTGCTGGGCCCCCGTACTATGTATGTGTATGTATAGAAAACGGACTTCCCTGCCTTGGGCCCTGGTTACTCAGTACCCTTTATCCCCCCAGTTCCACGCCCCTGCTCCTACGTCATATAAGCCGACCAATCAGGTTGTGACCATCTCCCTATGCCTTTGGTTCGGTAACTTTAGGTTTGCTGTTAAAAATGCCAGTGTGAACACTAAGCGGACCAGGACTGTTTTGTTTTTGTTTTATGGTCCGGACCAAACTAAACAAACTAACTGAACTACAAGTGTGAACGCACCCTTAGTCCCCAAATCAGGCTTTATATTTTTGCCCTGCGGCTAATTTCATTGGTAAAGTTTACAGTGAAGGGAAGGTTTATAGGGATCAGTGTTTGGTGTAGGGAATCAGTACTGTGATTAACTTGACCAATACAATCTTAAAGGAGTCCTATAATGCCCCTTTTTACAAGATGTAAAATAAGTCTGATGTCTCTTAGTGTGTGTAAGATTAAAGATAATGCAAACGCACACTGAAAAGGTCTAAAACTGTTCAGACTTTTATGTTCAAACCGGAGTCAGACAATAATGGAGAGACTCAAGATAAAGAGACAACGTACAATGCAACTGGACATTTCTGAATGGTTAGTTGATGAATTTATAGCTGATGTGGGGTTAATCATTGATTAGCATATTCTGCCATGATAATCTATAGATTGCTTGTAAGGGAACAGTTGTAAAATGCCTACAGAGCCAGAGAATATATACTGCATAAAGATGCAGGTATAGTTTAGTTTCATCATGCTTTTATGACATGCTATTGCATTTGTGTTACGTATACTGTGTTGCAATAAATGTGAAAAGACAGACGTGACAGACTCCTAAATGTGCTCTACTACAACAACTCTTCCTCTGCTCAACATGGCCTTTGTTGCATGTTCCCGGGTGCAGGGTTTATGTCAATTTTAGGGTTAGGGATGTCACTAATCCATGAATAAGCTTGTTATAGTCACATTGTAGTCCCTACCAGCCATTTGTTGTAGTCCTTAAAAAGCTATTTCTTTAAAAGAAAAGTTCATATAGCCTAGAAATCTAAACGCACCCTAACGGCAGCAAATCTAATCTGCAGCGAGTGTCGTCTAGCAACTCTAAATACACTTCTGAGCTGTAAACGCCAAACTTTGGTTGGGCCAATCACATTGTGTATAGAGTCGGTGGGCGGGGCTTAACATAATGACGGGCGAGTTGTGCTTGCGTACTAGTAAACACAGAAACTGGCGAACGGTGGTCTTTCGAATTAGCTTTGACCGCGACTCTGGAAGACTTTGAGTTAAGCTTTTCTCTGAGAAAAGAACAAAGAACGGCACTGAAGTCATTCTTAAAAAGGGAAGATGTGTTCGGAGTTTTGCCGACCGGATACGGCAAATGTTTAATCTTTCAACAAGCTCCACTTCACCTTCGTTGCTCTGGTTGGTTGTAGCGCTATCCTATCGCGTGCAGAGGGAGTTTGAAAGACAACCGTTTATCCCGCCCCTCAGATTGAGCCCTGTCAATGTTGAGTTTCCAGTACAAACATCTTGATGTGTGTCTGGCTTGTCAGGCTAAAGTTCATATACTTTCACCAAAAAACAATGCTACAGCCAGCAACCCTACTTTGAAATGTGCGTTCCTTGTCGGAATGTCTGTATTTGTTTTTGTGTGTGTGAGATTCTGCCCTTTGCCAATTTACCCAATAATATTTTGGTTCCCTGGGTTGCCAATTTGGCAGAAAACATAGCGTACAGAAGCCAGCAAACCAACTAGATCAGAGATTGCAGATTCTAACCTAAAAAGCCTGAGCATATTAAGCTCTGTGACCAGAGGCATATTAAAAAGCAGATAACTCATCTCATCAACAGGCTAGATTGCCTTCCTTTGCCAATTGTGCTCGTTCCTGTTGCTTTTTCTCAAACTTGCAGCCAGTGTGAGCATTGAGTCTGAGGAGGGGGCGGAGAAAACTACTCTCTTCAATATTTTGAATTTGGACTGCAATACCCCTTTCAACCACTATCTATCAATATTACATACTGCATCTTTATTTCAACCATATATGTTTGAACCAGAAACTGATTCAGAAGAAGAGGAAGAGCAAACCCGTCAACACATTGATGTATTAGAATGGTAATGTATATATCGCTCTCTTCAACGTTGGACACATAACGGCTACGTTATCAAACTGCTAATAATGTGTTGCTAATGTTACACAAACCATGTTCCTGTTTGCCATCACAGAATCAGACAGCAGCTGCCTTCTAAAAATCAGCATCCTTAGAAATGCTTTGAACATCATAAAAGTCAGTGGAAAAATGCCCCGCCCCACACAGGGACGGGACTGGTGTTTTTGGCGGTAGGAAACAGGAGCGGTATCAAACCACATTTACTGTCTTTGGTACTGCAGTTTTAGGGGGAAATACTCAGCAGTTATGGTGCTGACTGAAGAATTTGCACATGGTTCGTCTTAGGCTATATTAAAAACACCACATAGACATATAAACATTAAAACTCGATTTTCACTTCAGGTGGTCTTTCAAGGTTTTTTACAGTTAAAAGTCTGGGAAAACAACAGCAGAGTGAAGTGAGAAACCCCTTACCATGGATATTACACAAATGGCATAGCTAAAGTACTTGTCATAGCTTCAACTGAAATAGATGCTGAGGAATGTCAAAATCATCCCTTGGTATTTGACTTGACTCTCGGCCTAAGATAACAGTGCACTGACCTCGTCTTATATTCTCCACACACACTTTGAGATTGTAGTGATGGGAAGATGTACTTAGCTTTTCTAGCGGACCTCTATTGGGAGTTTCTCTAGTCCTCTCTAGAGTATCTTTGTTTTATCTAATCAGAGCTACTATATTTAGCTGGTTTGCTTACACACGGTTCATGTCTTTGTCAAATCATTGTTTGTCTAATTTCGAGTGGAAAATGAATGCTTTCGGTCACTTGAAGGGGTACGGTAACCACAAAAAGTCACAGGAGAACATTATCACATGGACTAAACGATTGTTTTGATGGTAGAGGTACATTCTAGCACCTGAGAGGAAAATAAAAGCCACTAATCTGTTGATTAAATAATGAGGGGATATTTGGAGGATGTTGAGGATGCCTTGTTTAGAGTAGGTAATTTGTGCGTGAGTAGTGGATATTGCTTGCCATAAGCAGCTTTAATGGTTTAATCTGTTGTTTGTAATTCACCTCAATCACCTGCTTGATTTGTGATTCCTTTTTTGGAATGGTCTAGTTATAGTTAGGCAGAACATCTTGTATAGTAAGCAGTATATCAGTGTGCACTGCTGTGAGTCCATTTCTAAAGAATCAGCTGCAGGATGCACGTTATTGTTGAACCATTTACTGAACATAACTTCCCTTTTGGAATTAAAACACCCAGTAAACAAAACAAATAAAATAGAAAGCATTTTATTCTATTAAATATATGTTATTATTAAATAAAATGATAAAAATAATAAATTAAAATAAAATACAGAATTCTTACCCCTGTAAACCTTGTAGGTTAAAAGGGGTACTTCAGTGCTGGGAAGATGAATCTGTGTTTAAACTGGGTCATCAATGTAGTAGAAATGTGAAATTATTTTTGTATTTGGTGCCTTCTTGACTGGGAAAAGACAGAAAATTTTATTTTTGTCTCATGGGGATGAAAGACAATTCCCAGAATGCTTTGCTGCCCTATGAGGCCATTCCCAAAGCCACTGTTACTGGATGACTGTGACTGAGTTGGAGAAGACACTACAATTAAAAACTGAAGGTGTCTGTTCGATATAATGAGCGAGTCGCCGCGTGAGTATCACAGCACTGAGCACTAACTGCAGGAGTCAGATAAATGAGCTGATGAGCTCTCGTGATGAGAGCTGAGGTAATCGTGACTACACTCGCGGCATACATTCACAACGCGAGTTCAGTCTGGCGCGTTTCAGTTCATGCCTTTGCAAGCTTAACTTTCATAGGAATTAATTTGATAAGTTAAAAGACTTACATTGCTCACCATAGCTCCGTTTAAATGAGTGCCTGTAGCTGAGCTGAGCTCTGAGTGTGTGATCTCCCATCCCCCATGCGCAGGTTCAAAACATGCGGAAATGGCTCCCTCTGCTGGCTGTAGTCTTTAGCCTTTGGCCAAACAGTCCTCCTATGATGCAAATATCGTCCATTTGCATCATAGGAGGAATTTTTCCAGAAATTAAATGCATAAATCTCTTGTCTCAGGGGGATATGAGGGGGGAAACACAATTATTTGAATATACTCCAGGGTTTCTACTGATACAAAGCCATGTGCTAATCGCTGAAGTAACCCTTTAATAAAATAATAAATAAAAAATACTATAAGAACCATACTGATAAACACCAGTACAAAATGTTAACTCAAAACAAAGAAAAGAACAGGGGTCCATTCTTCGTACATTGCTAAAGCCCCTTTCACACTGCACGCCGGACCCGCAATATTCCCGGAACATTGCCGGGTCGCTTTCTGTGTGAAAGCAACCACGTCCCGGAATTGATTACCGAATTGAACCCGGGTCGGAGACCTAGTAACATTGCGGGATTCGACCCGGGACGAGCGTTGTGTGAACAAAAGCCAAAACTAATGCCGCAACGGATGTGACGTAGTGATGACGTAGTTATCATGCGACTCCTAGAGCTTGTTTTTTCAATAATACAACCCTGCAGTGCCAGAAGAGCTAGTCAGTGTTTTAAACGCAGAGAGTGTTTGTATACAAAAGAAACTAAAATTAAACAAGCAGAAATGTGCGCAAACTGGACACAAGTCGAGACCACGGAGCTCCTTAGTTTCTATCCACCTTTAGTTTCTTTAGTTTCTATCCAAACTGAAGCTGAGATCGTTCGCCAGCTCAGTGGAACGGTACGTGATGCGGTCGTTTATGAGCAAATAAAAATGCAACAGCGTGATTTCTCGAGAGAAAGCGTAAGTCATCAGTAAGCTGAAGGCTTTAAAAAAAAAATTCACCAAGTGCTGGATCAGAACGGAAGGAGCGGCAGTGAGGCAATGAGAACACTTCCGTTTTGCCTTTCCTTATTCTCGATCCGGGACCGTTACGGGTTGTGTGTGAAAGCGCACATATTACGGTATTTTGCTGGCAGTGTGAATGGACCAAATCTAGCGGCCCGGGAACAAATGCCGGATTGGATTATCCGTGTATTTGCCGGAATCGCAGTGTGAAAGGGATTTGATTGTTGACAATTTCACAATCTTGGATTGTTTGGTTCTTCGAAGCTCATCCTGGACTTGCTGTCATAGCAACAGGTCTGTAAACTTAAACCTGCTCAGGAGCAGGTTTATTTCATGTAAACAGGATTAGCCTGCATATTGAGGGGATAATTAAAATATGTCCCAGCCAGTGAACACAAGAAAGTGCAGTAATCTTAGATAACTTAATCCAAACATTTTAATCCAATCCACAAATTCGTTTGAAGAACCAAATTAGCGAGAGATCAGTTACCACGATTAGAAGATCTGGGATCTGTTAAATAATCTCAGATGTATTAAGCAGGGTAAAGAATGGACCCCAGAAGAAAGACACCTATTTTGTGTTTGCAAACAACGATGATGTTTTTTTGTTGCCGGAGCCTATCAGTGGCCTGTTGCACAAAGCTGGTTTCAGTTGCTACCCAGGTAAATTCAAGATCAGTTTGAGCAAACTCTGGGTTTTTCTGGCTCAAGAAGGTGGATTGGTTTTTAGCTGTGTTTATCACCATGGTAACTTACACTACACGGCTGACCTGGGGCCTGTACCATGATGGTAGTTGAACAAACTCAGGGTTACAGGATTAGTTTTGAGTTGACAAAATCAAACCAATGTATTAAGGCTTTGTTGGTCCCATGATGCTGATCATCAGCTTTCTCTGTCAACTCAGGCTTTGATCCTTCAGGAGTTTAGCTGTGACATCAGCAGCGAACAGTCAATCACACGCCAGAACCAGAACTGAGATTCACTTCTCGCGAGACAAGCAGGCAAAAAAAAACATTAGAGACAAAATTGCTCATCCTTTGGCACTAATTATTAATTATATTTATATTATACAAATTATAATTACTTGTAATTAATATTATATATTCATATAATTATTATAGTAATTGACAAGTAGACAAATATTAATATAAAACATGTTTTCATAATTTGTGCTCTTTGTGAACCTATAATTATTAGGCATATTTCTTTGATTCACATCATGCATTGATATAGTCAGATATTCTTTCAGCTGCCTTCTCAAACTGTCACCTCAGCAGCAGTGTTTATTCCTGCTTTGTAAACGCATTTAATTTCATGATAATTTTTAGCCTGGATGCCAGCCGAATTTAGCCCCGCCCACAAAAATTTTAGGTCGGGGAATTCGGTCTGGCCTTGCTCCATAGAGGAGTGATTATCTCCGAACAGAAACTGTTCGGACCAATGAAATCATCAAGGGCGGGCTTTAGACGATGACGGACAGATGATAAACAGTAACGTAATCATGCACGTCATCAAAGGAGCTTGGATTATATTTGTTTGAATCCTAAACCGAGAGCTTGTTTGTATATGCATTCACTATCACAATTTCTCTCAGAAATGATGATCATGTTGGGTAAGTACTCTGTGTATCATTAAATTATTTTACAACACTGGCAAAGATCGTGTATTCCAGCCTGATTTCAGCGCGCGTGCAGACAGGGTTGCCAAGATTTTACAACAAAACGCGGCAACTACAAGGGGGGGTTCTCCGGTGAAAAAATGGCGTTTGGGGGGTAAAATGTGTGTTATTTTGGAAAGGTTGCCTGCTAAAATTCGCACTCCAGGGTCTATATATCACATAATAGTCGCTTCAACCCGCAGACATAGAAAAGAACTCGCAGAAAAAACGCGGACTTGGCATCACAGTGCAGTTAAGCTCTGTTGACATTTGACAAGTAACGTTATGCGTCCCTTCGTTGCTCTGATTGGTTTTAGGTCTGTCCAATTGATGTCTTTCCCAGGGGTGGTAAGTAATCAAGTAAAAATACTTTGATACTCTACTTAAGTATTTTTTTCGGGGATCTGTACTTTACTTGAGTATATTTTATTTGCATCTACTTTTACTCTTACTCCACTACAATATTAAAGCCAAAATTTACTTTTTACTCCAATACATTTCCCCATGCCCCCTCCAAGTATTAAGTATTTATTACACTTGATTTCCAAACCGTTCTGGTCATTCATGGATGATCCAGTCGGGTATAGACTTGGAAAAGCTAACAAGTCAGGTTTGCCACACTAACGTTAGCTCAGTGTTTCCCCAACTTTTTTATTTTGCGGCACACAATTTACTATGAAAACATCAGTAACATTTTACAATACAGGTGCACTATTATAATTCATGCCTAACTAATGCACAGATAATCATGAGTTAATGTATTACTAATGAAGAACTAAACCATTTATTAATGATTACTGCATCAGCAACTAATGAACATTCTCTATGATTAATAGATTAAGTAATATATGAATTGCTATTAATTAAATATGATATAATTAATTCCCTAATAACATATTACATTAACTAATAATGTAAATTCATGTATTCAAAGCCATGCATTCAGACTCTCAGTTGTCTGTTTAATTAATCATTAATCATAACAATTGGCAAAATTATATTATGACTTTACTTGTTGAGGCACATGACTATTAACTAATTGTTACGTAATATGTCATTGTGGTTATGGCTTTTGAATTAATTTTGAATTAGTTAATAGTATCTTGCTCCTCATCTGTTTTATGGAGCTTATGTTATGGAACATGTCTTTTTTAAGTTTAACCCCTATACTGCGTTAAGGTGCTTCATTGTCTCGTATTAATTGCAAATCTAACAAATTCTTAATTGCAGTATCTAATCTTATCATTTGTTCAATTAAAGCATTGCATATCAGTCCCAAAAGATTTTATCTGCTTAATTATTGATATTTACAGTTAATTTGAATATTTACTTTTTACTTTCGGTACTTGAGTAAGTTTTAAATCTGATACTTTTGTACTTTTACTCAAGTGATGTTTGAATGGAGGACTTTCTACTTTTACTGGAGTATTTTTTTATTTAGGTATATATACTTTCACTTGAGTATAACTTTTGAGTACTTTTACCACCTCCTAGTTCGGTTGAAACACGCCCCATAATCACAGCCCAATGGAGCAGTTTCAGACTCAAATTCTGACTAGAATTGAGTATGATCACGTCAGGCTAGATAATTTTCAAAACGATCTCTTAATCTTTAGAAGAGAAGTGAATTGTGCCTTCTCTCTTTAGAGAAGTGAATAAAACGGACACTGTGATTGGCTCTTTGCCACACATCACACTTTCAGGTGTGAAAGGTTCAGGCTTCGGGGCCTGTTGAATGAAGCTAGCTGAACAAACTCTGAGTTTCAGAGTCGGGTTTAGAGTTGACAAATCCAAATAAATTCAACCTGGTTTAGAACACAGCTAAAAAACAATCCATCTTCTTGAGCCTTAAAAACCAGAGTTTAAAGCAAGCATGACAGCATCGGTCGGGCACGCCTCCTTCAGCTCATGCCAACGAGCAAACGCTGGTCCAATGTTGATCCTTGTCCTGCCTTTAATCCGATCACTTTTTCGTTTCCTCTTATTGCCTTCCTCCAACAAAACCTTTTCTTTCTTATTTGTCTGTGCTGCTTCGGACATGACTATATTATCTGACGAACAAAGTTGGGCTCGCACGTCCGAATGTAAGGAAGTGTGGGTGTTGGTGGAAGTGACGTATATGCCGTAAAGCAGTCGAATTTTGTAGTTCTTACTACCCGAAACCCGAAGTTTAAAAGTACGATTAAAAACGATACAGACCCCATTGAGCTATGGCAGACGTGTCATTCAACCAATTGTAAGTCGATGCATCATCACAAGAGTCTTAAATATATTATGAAGGTTGAAAAGTTACCTAGTGCTACTTTAATCATTGTAGGTTTCTTCAGTCCAGTCTGTGACTTGCAACATAAACATCAGCATTTAAATTTGAAGGGCATCTTCATTAACAGAATTCTATAAAAAAAAGGAAGACCCATGTAACCCATGTTTTTCCAACCTTCTACCCGTGAAAGTGCACTGGAATGCCAGTCAAACCTGTGAATTCCCACTCGTCAACTACTAGATCCATTCTCTCCCAGTTATGCACTCTGATGTCACATAGCCTGCGAAACAACAATGGCAGCCCCTATAACAGCTTCTCTTGCCTTATGCGCATTTTCCTCTCCTCCGTTCCCCTCAAATAAGCAAAGAGTAAGCATATTTGGCGATAGAAATGATTGTATAGGAGCATAAGCCCCGTAACGGTCCACCATGCCATGTTTACATCTAGCTACCACGATTCCTTGTGCTCAAGCAGTTAGGCATGACTTTGCCTGGAACACTACTAAGGGTGCGTTCACACTTGTAGTTCGGTTAGTTTGGTTCGTTTGGTCTGGACCAAAAAACAAAAACAAAACATAATAGTCCTGGTCCGCTTAGCGTTCACACTGGCATTTTTAACAGCGAACCTAAAGTTACTGAACCAAAGGCACAGGGAGCCGGTCACAACCTGATTGGTCGGCTTATATGACGTAGGAGCTCGTTTACCGAACATTCAAAACAATGCTGTATGCGGATTACACGCACTGGCATTTTATGCGTGTACATATGGATTATTTTATGCATTATTTTTTACCAGAGAACTCATGAAGAGCTCATGAAATGTTCAAAACATTCAAAACAACGCTGTGTGCTGGATTAAACGCGATCATTTTATGCGTGTACGTATGGCATTATTTTTTTTTTTACCAGAGAACTCATGAAGAGCTCATGAAATGCTCAAAACAACGCTGTGTGCTGGATTAAACGCGATCATTTTATGCGTGTACATTTGGCATTATTTTTTTTTACCAGAGAACTCATGAAGAGCTCATGAAATGCTCAAAACATTCAAAACAACGCTGTGTGCTGGATTAAACGCGATCATTTTATGCGTGTACATATGGCATTATTTTTACCCGCTGAGAATTCATGAAGAGCTCATAAAATGTTCAAAACATTCAAAACAGCAGCAGGATTTCCTCCGTTGTGCAGAAAAGAGACGGCGCGCGCCGTTCTGTCGTCTGTACCTGCTAATAATGGGCAACACAGCAACTTTGATGAGAAGAGCCAGGTATGCTTTTTGTGTGTTTTTTCTAACATTTTCGAAACATGCTCGTCTGACCAAATATTGATGAGGCACTTCCTCGTTGCTCCATGTTTGCCCTCTAACGTTAAAGTTAGTCATTTTGGATACACCGATCTTTGCCGCGTCGTCAAATCAGCTGGATTATGCGTCGCATCTTGTGACATTATACGTCCGGTTTTTGGTTCGTTTACATGTCTTTGGTCCGTGTTGCGTTCATATATCAATCAAACCGCACCAAAGTTTGTTTGGAAGCGGACCGAGACCCATCTTTTTAGCGGTCTCAGTCCGCTTGTTTGGTGCGCACCAGGGTTCGGATGGCAGCGTTCACATATGTTCAAATGAACCGCACTAACCGAGCAACCGCACCAGGGTTCGTTTTAATCGAACCAAACATGACAAGTGTGAACTAAGTCGCGATTTGAAGTCGGAACACTTGTTGCCGCTATTTTTCTACCATCACTGTGTACACACACCTGCAAGTGCCGTAACTGTGACATTTGCTCCAAATTGGTCTATAAATACACAGGATGATGAGGAACAGGTGAGACACTAATCAGTGAAACAATGAATAACTATGACGACCAAGGAAACAGGAACTAAACACACAGGAACTGAACACAGGCATTACAAGACAAAAACATATCAAAATAAAAGTTCATGAACAAAGAGAATAGCGACCAAAATATTTTTGACCTTATCTTTATTCACATTCACTTTAACTAAATGTTAAACTTTGAACATCTTTATTGGCTATATGTAAAAATATTCCTCCTTTTGCTATAAAACTGCATAGTTTAAAGGGTTAAAAATGTTTAAATACTCTGCACTTTGGACCCAGTGCATCACATTTCATCTCTCTGAAAACTGCATATAGGCTTTTCCCACATACTTTTCGTAAAAGTAAACCTATACGACACATATATGACACAAGCTTGGGAAGCATATCTGCTTTAGCAACTACCAGTTTAGCCTTTTTCCAAGTCAGACTTTGCTAAAAGCTTCCTGCAGAGATAACATAGTATAATATTGCTTTTTACAGTTTGCCAAACTTTTCTTTTATCTTTTCCCCCCTTATGGGATATGAGATCACTTCCACAATGTTTCAAACTGAACCTTTCCAGAGATGTACTTTGTAAAAACAACATGTGAACACCCACATAAAAATCACAAAACTATGTATTCAAACCAAACAGAGCAATAACAAATCTATTCCTCAAACGCACAGCCGCCAGAGTCGCATCTGTCTCCCTGGCACGGGACAAACAGTTAGTGCACAGTTTTTGGGTTTGGGTAAAGAAAGTAGCTACATCACAGTTCACGTCTGTAATTTTGCCTTTGAAGAGACATGCAACTAAAAAAATACCCTTGTATAACAGTAAAGGGATTTTAAGGGACTTTATTTTAAAAGTGAAAAATAACAGCTTCACTCTAGTTATTTCATGCCTCAAAATACACACACACACACACACACACACACACACACACAAAATGAAAAGTAAAAAATAAAAAGGTAATTTTGAGATTAAGTTTAAAATAAGTCACATTATGAAAATTTTTCAAAAAATAAAGTAGCAAATGTTAGATATTAAGTCACGAGAGAAATATTAAACCAAGAATGTGATAAATTCCCCTTTTTAGTCACAAATTCCTCTTTTTTGTCATGGGATTCTGTAATACACACTGGGATTTAGAAAAACTTATTTTCAAACTGTAAAAACTAAATAAAGCAAATGATTTTCCCTACAATATAATTTGCGAGTTCAAAATGAAGGTTATGACCTACATGCTTATAATTTTGCCTGGCATAGAATAAAGGGTTTTGCAGTATTCAAGGAACAAATTGAGTTTTAAAGAAAGAAACTGTGATTGATTTAAAGGCTGTGTGAAAAAGTAGACTGTCATTTACATCATTATACAACGAACCGTAACCACAAGGATCGTAAATGACAACAATTTGTACATGCGTGTGTGTATATATATATATATATATATATATATATATATATATATATATATATATATATATATGCACATACATGTGAGTTCATGCATGTACCGTATCGTAATGATGCATAAAACTGTCGAGTCCTGTTAAACAGACAATCCTGCCTGGGGAAAAGCGTCACTTATAGCCCCTTACTGTCCTACTTTTGTCCTACTTTTATTCAGATATAATGCTGTATATAATGAAGAGAGGGAACATTCACTCACACATTCACATTCACAAAAATACACATCTATTGATTTGCACTTTTTCATGCAATAGCTACATCCGTGCACGTGGAGCCAGTAACCCAGCCAGCCCTGTGGTCTCTGGGGTCAGCTGCTGCTTTTTTCTCAAGATTTTTGGCATAGGGATGACTCCACTGTTCCCTTACCAACTGTTCATGGCCTTTAGAACCGATAGCGCACTAAAAAATGGACAGCTGGCCTCTTAGGCCTTGCACCCTTGATGCCTGGCACTCTGTGGTTTTACTGAAAAGCGGCTGGTGTAATTCTCCAGCAGGGCAGGGCAGATGGAGACAGCGTTCTTGCCAATCCACAGCAGCTGAGAGTTTGAAAATCCTGTTGCTTCTGGCCAAAGTGAGAATAGTTGTTTTTTTTTACTTCCTCTCATTTACTCAGTGCTTTCTTTTTTTGTGTCTCTGCACCACTCTAAAGTTTCTTAAAGGGATAGTTCACGAAAAAATGAAAATTAAGACATAATTTACTCACCCTCAAACCATCCTGTGTATATGTCATTCTTCTTTTAAACAAATACAATCAGAGCTATATTAAAAATGTCCTGTCTAATTCAAGCTTTATAATGGCAATGAATGGCAGCCCAAAATATTAAGCAGAAAAAAGTGCCATCCATATTTAAAACTCTATAAAGCAAAATATATAGCTTACGGCGGACCTCCCACTATTCAATTTACGCAGAAAGTGTATCGCTAGCCTAGAAAACTAGACACACCCTAGCGGCAGCAAATCTAATCTGCCCGCGAGTGTCGTCTAGCAACTCTCAATACCCTTCTGAGCTGTAATCGCCAAACTCTTGTCGGGCCAATCACATCGTGTATAGAGTTGGTGGGCGGGGCCATAATGACGACGGCCCTGGAAGACTTGGAGTTAAGCTTTTCTCTGAGAAAACATCAAAGAACGGCAAGTCATTCTTAAAAAGGGAAGATGTGTTCGGAGTTTGGCCGACCGGATACGGCGAATGTTTAATCCATCAACAAGCTCTGTTTCATCTTTGTTGCTCTGGTTGGTTGTAGCTCTATCCTATCGCGTGCAGAGGGAGTTTGAAAGACAACCGTTTATCCCGCCCCTCGGTTTGAGCCCTGTCAATTGTGAGTTTCCAGACCAAACATCTTGATGTGAGTCTGGCTTGTCAGGTTAGTGTATCGTCTCTCGCAGTTCGAAACACCGACGTCATCGTCAATATATTTAACTTTATATTTAATATAAGAGTTAAATATGGATATTTTTCTTACAAAAACGATTAGCTTCAGATTGCCTAAATTAACCTCCCGGAGCCTTGTGGATTACTTTTATAATGGATGGATGCACTTTTCTGTGCTTAAAATTTTGGGTTGCCATTCACAGCCATTATAATACTTGGATTTGCCAGGACATTTGTTAATTTATCTCAGATTGTTTTTGTCTAAAAGAACACAAAGAAGTCATAACCACCTAGGATGAGTGAATCATGGGGTAATTTTCATTTTTAGGTGAACTATCCCTTTATAACATCTGCCTTTATTCAGTCTATAGTCATTTTGTGTTGAACTTAAATTCAAAATGAAATGGTTATTCGCAACCAATTTCGCTTTCATGATGTCATTATAATTGTATGAAAAAACCTAGGCCTCTTTAGGACACAGTGTGCACAAAAACACACACACATGCACGCCACAAACACACTTACCACATCTTCACAACATAATTTTCTCTTCTAATCTAATAGGCCTATGCCATAACAGAGAACAGGAAGAGGAAAACGATAGTTCTGGAAAGAAAAGCTTTGTATCACACAATGCATTATGAGGTCAGCCTCGAGGTTGCTGTGACAAAATATCTGTCATCAGGCCCAAATCTAATCTCCTGTTGTGCTGTGAAAGAGGTGAGATGAGCCAATTAATTGAGTGTCATTTCCCCTGTCAGCGGTGTCAGTGCTGCTGTATTCTGAGGTTCTGAGGGCTCGCATTGTACACTTTGTTCTGTACCGAGCGCCGTGAGGACAAAGACATGTGAATAAAGATGGTTTTCTAGCGCCCCCTTCTGATGAGCAGCAGAATGTGCATCTGAATGAAGCTGAGTCGCAAACCTCCCGAAACAATCCTTTTTTTGTGATATAAGAAGAAAGCTAAAGTTTCATAATGCAAACTTCATCATTCCTGCTCTGTTGTTTAATTTCCCCTCAAGTGTAATGCAAAACATAAAGTAGGCCTATATTGCTTTCATCTGGCGACAGTCAGACGTGTATGCTTATGTGTGTTTATTTTTCAGATGGGACGAGATAGAATAACCTTACGTTATCGTTTATAAGAATTTTGTGCACTAACTCCACAGAAATATGTGGTTAATATTGGTGATTTTGGGTGTTATAAGTCACCTGGTATTTGGTCTATTTCATAATATCCTATTTTAGGCCTAGTTATTTTCAGTATGGGTTTATTGGCTCTAAGTGACCTATAGTCATCAAATATATTTATTCACTGTCTAATATTAAGTTTTTTTTAATGAATTAAAATTAAAAATGTAATTACATAAAAATTTTTTTAAAAAAAAATTAAAATATGTAAATATAATGCCCTCATGATCATATAATGGCCAGCAGAATCAGTTAAAGGGGGCAAATATTGCAAATATTTTTGACTGCACTTTGACAGTAAGCAATTTAATACGCATCTAATACAAAATAACTATAAATTAACAAAACTATTAATAAAAGATACTATAGTTAGCTGTAAAATCATTTAAAATTGTTTAATAATCATTTAGGAACAAATCAGTATAACATCTTTCAGAACAATATTACAAAATAGTTCAAATTTCGCTACAGTCTAATTATATAATTTGCATTTGGACATTTATTAAGAACAAAATAAGCAGATTTAATGGTCAGCATCAAGCAACAGGCTGATTGACTGTAGTGGCGAATGCTGCTTCTGCTTTGAGTGGCTTGCAGACAGTAGACAATAATGTGAGTGCCATTTCCCATATCATTTCCCGTTTTATGTGCTGCGTTATTTTTAAGTTGATCAGATAGCTTCTCATTTGATCTGCATAAGTTATCTATTTTGATGTTCTGTAAATAAAGCTATAAGTCTTGGTGTCCATACAAGCACTTTTGTCTTTGGGTGAATTTACCCTTAATTTCAGGACAGAAGCCTTTTTTAATTTTGTATCTGTGCAGAAGGGTAACAGGACATTCAAAAGGCTTATGCAGATCAAATTTAGCAAAGGATTTGACATCACAGTCAATCAATGGAGGGAAGACAATGGATATAATATCTTTGAACCATGTTTGGCTGTAATTAAGTGTATTAATGCTATCAAATCGATTAATCATGATTAATCACATCTAACATACATTTTTGTGTTTAAATAATATGAGATAATAATAATAAATAATATAAACCTGAGATCACCTACATTGTGGGGACCAGCCAGCGGTCCCCACAATGTACATGGATTTATAAACAAACTAAATGATGTTTTTTTTTTTTTTAGAAAATATAAAAATGCAGAATGTTTCCTGTGATGGGTAGTTTTAGGGGCAGGGGCAGTGTAGGGGGATAGAATGTACAGTTTGTACAGTGTAAAATCCATTATGCCTATGGAAAGTCCACACAATTCACAAAACACAACGTGTGTGTGTGTGTGTGTGTGTGTGTGTGTTTGTGTGTGTGTGTGTGTGTGTGTGTGTGTATGTGTATGTGTGTGCGCGCATGTTGGTATAGGTGGTTTACAGAGACATTCCATATAGGTGTAATGGGTATTTACACTGTAAAATCCATATTCTATCCCACACTAACCCTTCCCCTAAACCTACCAATCACATACAATTTTATGCATTTTTAAATTTCTGAATCATTTTTTTAAAAATCAAGGACATTTAGTAGGGCATGTCCTCATAATGAAGGGGGTATGGCCTGAAACTTGAACACACACACACGCACGCGTACGTGTCGTGTTTCCATGTTTTATGGGGACTTTCCATAGGCGTAATGGATTTCATACTGTACAAACTGTACATCCTATCCCCCTACACTGCCCCTGCCCCTAAACCTACCCATCACAGGAAACATTCTGCATTTTTACTTTCTCAAAAAAACTCCTTCTGTGTGATTTATAAGATGTTTTCCTCATGGGGACCTAAAAATGTCCCCACAAGGACAAGGATTTCGGATATTGCCATCTTTGTGGGGACATAACGTAGGGGACATAACGTCCCCATAACGTAGGGATTACCCCCCCCCCCCACACACACACACAGTTTATTTACTTTTTTATAAAACATTTCAAATGCATCTTTTCAAATAAATTAATAGATTTTCTTTTAGAGTTTTATCCGTGTCCAAGACCCAGACATTCAATCCTAAAATAAGAACATTTATTACAAATATTTACAATTACAATTAGAAAACTTTGAATAAAATATTATAAATAAAGATTAAAAACATTTCAATTCATACTGTGTTCTTACTGTTTTTCTTTTTCTATAACCGCATAATTCCTAATTCCTACAAGTCAATTTCACTGCACCAATCATGCTTCAAATATGAGACATGACATGGCAAATAAATAAATAAACAAACAAATAAATATATTTATATTATTTTGTATTGTGTGCCATTGCTAATCAAGCTGTAGTTTTGTAAAATGATGCAGACGGCATGAAAATTCGGACCCAAATTCATTGTCACGTCCATGGAGGGAAGACAATGGTTATATTATTTGTGGACCATGTTTGGCTGTAATTAAGTCTGTAATAAAAAGAACACAAGAATTGCTTTCAATACAGAGCTTGATCAGGCCACACGCCTTAATTGATTTCTTCTGTTGCTCTCGCAGTTGCCTGCTGTGCTAGAGCAAGGGCCCTGGGAGAAGGCCAGCTGGGGCTCTGCCGAGAGCGAGGAAGATCGAGAGACAGAGTACAAGAATCCCGAAGCCTTCAACTGCTTGTTAGAGGCGTTTAGTCCTTGGTAAAGACAGACTGCAGCAAATTAACACTACAACTTCATAACACATCGTTACATGATAACTGCTTCACGATTGCTTGGCACAGTAAGATTAATTTGATTGCTTCAATGTGAAGTGAGGCCCCAAAAGCACACATATCTACCAATAAATACGTAGGCACTCACACAAATCAGCAGTACTGACTTGCTTTGTTGTGAGTCTCCACAGAGGGTAAGTCGAAGTCTGCCATTGGCTGAGGCCGGTCATGTGATTGCAGATTACAGCTTCAGGCAGAGCTCAGTTTGTAAGGTTTTCATATGGTGTAAATCAGCTGCTCACCACAGCATTCCACTCTGCCTTTACTAACAACAACCACCAAACATGAGGTGCCTTACCATCCAGTGCCAAAACCAGTGCTCACGAAATCCCACTCAGCTTCTCCTGAATCTTTCCCACCAAAAAACATTATTAAGACATGTCAAGCCTTGTTTAAATAGTCAGGAGCATTTAGGACGTTTATTTTGCTAATCAATGTATGATAATCTTTATTTTAATTTGCTTATATTCATGGGGTTCCCCCTCCTTTGGGGCCAATGAATAGGCAACGACGGCCCTGTTTACTCATGACCTATTTTTGTGTCACATCTGTGTACCAGTGTGAGTTTATATTCTTTGAACAGAGAATTGAACAAAGTAATCCGAGAACTGATTGGATTTTTGGTTGAATTGTGCTAGCAAAATGTATTTAATCTTTTTTCACACAAAAAATCACAATGATGGGAAAATTACAGTTTTAGTCTCCTTTTGTAGTATTATGAAACATATGTGAGCTGCAAAGTTTTCAGTGTTATAGAAAAATAATTCAAAATGAAAACAAATTTCTATTATACTTTCGAACCTATTAACGCTCAGTTCTCAATATGAGTCTTACTGAATAATATATTGACATTCGAATCTATATAGGAATAGGAATATTATTTGGTTATTGGATGATTATATTACATTATCAGTTGAGATGAATTATTAAGGGTGAATTCAGAGTGTTTGGGACTCTTTTTGCCATGGAGAAAAAGTGTCCTATAATCACCCTGAATTCACCCTGAATTTGTTCCAAATTATGACAGAGATTATATTAGCATTTGTTTACTTGCTGTTTTAACTTTGAAAGCATAAAAAAATTAACTGGACATAAAGTGACATTTAAGGATGTGTATGTATCGAAAAAAGTCTCCAGATAGTGAGTGTTCTTAGTAATTTTTTATATATATATTTAAAATATATAAAAAATTTGCATGAACATGTGCCACCCTAAACGCCTTAAGCAGTGTTTCCCTCAGACCAAACTTTAAAGAGTCTAAATCTTCATAGCTGTGTATGCTGGGAAAGTATAATTATAAACTGGCTTTCGAGACTTTGAGCTTATTCCAAGTCTAGTGAACAAATAAATAAAACAGGACTTCAGTTTATAAAAATCTGGTTTAGTAACTGTCAACCAATGTTTAGACTACTCGCTCAGAACTTAAACAGACTTAGAAACTACCACATTTCTTTATTATGTACCAGAAGGTGCTTCAGGCTGAAAGACAGCTTTATAGTCATTAAAACATCTCCCCTCCACAAGATGACCATTAGACTTTTCACACTTGACATATTAACCCAGAGCCTTTTTAAATGAAATCCTGGGTTGTCTTGTTCCATGTGTCATACTGTACACTTTAAAGATAGTTAGAGATAGAGTTAGAGATCACTTTAGAGATAGTTCACCCAAAAAAGAAAGCTTTTGTCATCATTTACTCACCCTCATGTTGTTCCAAACATGTATGTGATTCTTTCTTCTACTGAACATAAAAGAAGATGTTAGAAAATGTTGGTTACAATTGAAGTCAATGGCTACCATCAACCGTCTGGTTGCAGACAATCTTCAAAATATATTATTTTGTGTTTAACAGAAGAGAGACACTCATACAGGTTTAGAACATTTGTGGGTGAGTAAATTATTACTTTTTCTTTTTGGGTGAGCTATCCCTTAAAAAGTGGTTAAAATTGCATACCCTAAAAATTACACATGTAAAATATTTTTTTAGGGTTAAAAGTGGCTTTAGCCCGGGATTGATAAAATACTTGTAAATGTGAAAGTAAATGTGAAAAAGCCTATCATTAATTATGTAACGGGACAATAAATATTCAGGACAGTAAATGGATTTATTCAGGTGGAATTAGACTTTGACCAGCAAAAGCCTGGCTGTGAAGCTGATTGACAGGGGAAGTCTTGATAAGATATTTAAGGGGCCTGTGGGGAGGGCTAGGGGAGACCAGCATCCAAAATACAACATAGATTGGTGACTTACTTTCAAGCAGTGAGTATATCCAAATCCATCTCCATTGCCACAATCCCTGCATCCGAAATCACATACTGCCCGAGGAGTAGGTTCTACATTTGAATAAAAACGACTGTTGAAAAGGTCCATCAGATGCGCACTTCATGCCAGAATATCATCCTGGTACTTTTCACATCGTGCTTTATGAACATATGAATTTGGACATACTATTTTGCCCTATATAACAAGGCGTCTCTAACTATTGCTCTGCAAATAATCTGATGTTCTTTTTCCAGACAAAACCTTTCTGAGGAAAGACAATGCTTGCCACACAGACAAAATGCAATGTATTAAACAACAACAACAGCAACAACAACAATCTAACATTTTAAAAGAGACATATCAGAGTCTTTGGGTGCATGGGCTCTTTTGGATCAGGCCAAAAAGCAGCCACTTAGTATAGCAATTTCCTACTTTCGCCCTAGCAACCATATAGTATCAACATGGCCCAGCCAAATCACAGCATCAGAATATTGTATATACACTGGGATGCGATCTTTGGACCCATCCTGACACCATAGAGGCAAATCCAACATTATGGTGGCACCACTAGCATTTCTTTAAATATTTAGCTACTAAAACAGAAAGTAATTTCTTTCCTTGTTCTATTATAAACTCTAAAAATTGCTGGGTTGTTTTAACCCAATGTTGGGTCAAATAGGCTATGGACTAACCCAGCAATTGGGTTGTTTTAACCCAGTGATTGGGTTGTTTTAACCCTGTGGTTGGGTTGAATATTTGCTTTAAACAACCCTTTTGCTGGGTTAAAACAACCCAATTGTTGGGTTAAAACAACCCAATTGCTGGGTTAGTCCATATTTGACCCAACATTGGGTTGTTTTTTTACCCAGAATTTATTAGAGTGTAAGTTTAGATCTTTGTTTGAAACTTGGTCTGAGAGCAACAGTTGTTTATTTGCTTCATTTCGCCTCTAGTGGGTCCAAAGTAGTACAGCAGTGGTTTGGTCATTTGAAGTAGGCGGGGAAACGCGAGTGATGCTACCCATACACAGACCCCCTTCCCCTCCCTCTCGCGCTCTCCAGACCCGTGGCCCGAGTCTCTGCTCCTGCGTAAGGATCCCGCTTTGTTGAGAAGGTGTTTCTAAACACGCGGGTGAATCTGAACGAGATCACTCACACCGCCCCGAGGAACGCGGCTCCATAAAATTATGTGCACTGTCTCTTTAAGATCCCTTCACTAGTCCGCTTCGTATTGATCAATCCACCATTTTCCAGCGCACAGCACTCAGCGGCGGCGGCGGCGGAGAGAGAAAGCCCTACCTGGAGACGCCAGGCAGGACCGGGGGCAGTCATGGCAGCCAACATGTACCGGGTCGGAGGTAAGAGATCATGCTGGGTAAAAAATGTCGTGCCCTTTTGTGTGTGTCGCTCTCGTTCATGCTTTTTCGCAACAGGGCTTAGCAGTTTTAGGTTTGTCCTTCCTCTTTTATTTTTTAAAGTACTGTAGGACTACAGTGAGAGGATGATGATGGTGATTGCGAGCAGCGAGATGAAGAGGAATACTCTCGTTTCGGGACCCCGAGAATGTTTTTTTTAATGTATTATTATTATTTTTACTACTATCTGGCGCTACACTTATTGCCGTTAGCATGATGTAGCGCGTGCGAGTGTCATTGAGTGTTAGTAACAAACAGATAACTTACATTTACACAGAAGAGAAGCGTTTGATTTTTAAAAAAAGTTAAAGATTGAGCAGCACGCCCCACTGAAGACTCTCGGACGGGTCAGAAACACTATGTTTAATGAGAGAGAATGGTACGATGTCAAATCTTTGACTTGCAATTCAATTTTTATAGATCTTAATAGATGAAGAGAAAGTTTTGGCACATAAACTTTGAGCCATTAGATTTAGTTCTGTGTGCATGGATAAGCTATGTTAATGCAAAATATAGCCTAGAATATATAATGCTTTATGTCAAAAAATTAACTTAATTTAGATGTATATTGGCAAGCCAACATTTGTCTGTTTTCGTAAAGAAAGAAGATGCCAGTGATGTACTGCTGTTGTCTGTTTTCATGGGTTCACAATTATCTGTAATTAATTCATTTATCTATTCTGACTGAAGCTCAGGTAACAATTTAGGATCAGTTCCTCCATAAATGAAAATTCTGACACCTACTTTGTGATGTTTTAAAACGTATATGACTTTCCTTTTTCCCCAGAACACAATAGAGGATGGTTAGGCAGAATGACAGCCTCAGTCACCATTCACTTTCATTAGTTTTTCCATACAATGAAAGTGAATGGTGACTGAGGCTGTCATTGTGCTTAACATCTCTTTTTGTGTTCTGCAAACGAAAGTCATACAGGTTTGAAACATCATGAGAGGGAGTAAATGATGCTAGAAGTTTCATTTTGGGTTATCTATCCCTTCCAGTGATTGCATTTGGCTCAGGAACTGATTCCCTGTTGGTATCAATTATCCATTAGGATCCCGGTTATGCTTATTTAGGGAGAGTGAATGTGTGCTTACAGTGTCCTGTCCAATGTGTAATTATTGGTATAATGAGAGAGTATTTGGCTTGGGAAGTTTGTTCTTCAGGCAGGGGATCTGATGAACTTGGTCTAACCTAAAGAAAACTGGAGCGCTATGCATTCTGGTTTAACATGTGGATATCCGAATGACAGTTCTAAAATTCTTCTTTTCTGTGTAGCTTTTTCTAGTGTTTAAACCTTTACCTGATGTCTGAAGTATATATACGGTTAGTATTCAGATGTTCAGATAAACTGTAGTAATATCTGCCACGTTTTTTTTAACCCACTTTTGAAGGGACAGTTCGCCCACATATGACAATTCTGTAATTATTTACTTCTAATGTTGTTCCAGACCCATAAGACTTTCATTCATCTGAGGAATACAAATGAAGATTTACTTGTTGAATGATTTTTGTCCATTGAAAGTCTACACAACCAATAATTAATAACTTTAAATTTTTTATAAAGACATTGTAAATCAAAACAAGAGGTTTAATCCATCTTCTAAAGAGACACAATCACATTATAACATGAATTATTTTTAAATTTATTTTGTTCAAATATATAAACATTGATCAAAGCACATACATAGAGCACATTAAAATTGGTAAACCTAAAAGCTCAACTGTACTTGCTTGAAGTGCACGAACAAAACTCATTTTGAACTATTATTTTAAGAAGTTTTCAATTTTTATCAAGTTTTAGTTTTTATGCATGCATTAATGTGATTAAGCACACCACTTTTTTTTTTAAATGGTCAAATAATGTATTCGGTTTCACAGTATTTAGAAAAAGATAGGCTGTATTGGATCTGTAATGATCAGTATTCAGTTAGCAGATTCTGAGCAGTCCCTTTTCTCACTGGATATCCTGTACGGAGATGAATCACAGGTTTGTGAATGCATTCGTTCAGCACTTTAAGATCGTTGCGTAAATATCTGTTACTCTGTTACACGCTCCTCCCAGTATTTGCAACATCTTTGGCTGCTGAGGCTGAAAATGGCCCCAGGCACTTCATCCAACAGAGAGTCTCCAAGGGGCTCCATACCTCTGGCTACTGCATCACCTGATACATATCGACGACATCTGCGTTCCTCCTGCATTTCTTTTTTCTCTCATTGCTCTGGACCAAAAGAAGCCCACTGACCAACCTCGGACTGGAATGAAGCCAGTTTTGCACAATTTTACACCTCCTTGTTCAGACCTCTGCTGTGCACCCTATACACAATCATACTAATAGTTGATTGCTGAAATGCACCACCACTATCATTTGGATCTCATTAAAGCACCCCAAACACCTTCGTCGTAATTCTCCTGATAGCTCCAATACAATCATCGTTTTCCTTTGAGTGGATTTTGGGGTATTGAATTTGGAAGTGGAGCCATAATGGTTTAAACAATGCCCTGTGAGGGAGAAACAAAGCTTTAGCATTCTCTTCCTCCTTTGTCCTCCCTCACACTTGATGGAGAAGGTAGTCGGCCTGAATTTTCTCTCATTGAGCTAACGGCTTTTCTCTGGCTCTCTTTTCTTCTCCCAGAAGGGAGGCTTCTCCTAGACTCCAACGTAGAATAAATGTGCCAAAAAAATCAGAGGGAAAAAAATTCAAAACAGACCACCATGAACAGCCAGAGAAATGATGGAAATTGACTGAATCGCATTGCGATTGGTGGCGTTGAACTTGGCTCTCTTAGAGATGGGTCAGGTTTAGAGAGGAGCCATGAATGAGAAATGTAAGCCAATGGACAGGGCGCAATGAGCAGAGATATATGGTAGTTAGGAAGCTTTGCCAGGTGTCTGCTATCTCTAATATGTGTCCGGTCTGTGCGGGTGTTCGCCCAGCAGTTGGTCTTGGGAGTAGTTGATGTATGATACCACAAAGCAAGCAAATTTCAGATTTTTCTGTCTGGTACAGTATCCGTAGTCTATTACATGGTACATTTTGAAAATGCATTTTGTTCTTTATCCGCCTTGGGGAAAATGCAGTTGGTGTAACATTTTGTTTGTGCTGAAGCGAGCCTGGTAGAATCTTCTGTAAATCACTGGCCAAGAATCTGTGCAGAATTTTGCATAAGGGGCAATGACCTGACACTCCTTGTGATGGCATTTCTATAAATTTATTAAAGGGGAGGTCTAATGCTATTTCATGCATTCTGACTTATTTACACAGTTAAAAAGTTGGATTCTCATGATAAACATGGCCAAATTATTTAAAAAAAACTAGTTTGACATATGAGAGAGCAAAATACTCTCCTTCAGGATTTGAACAAGTTTTTAAAAGTTTTTTGAGCATGACCTTGTATGACGTCATAAAGGGCGGAATTCTTTGTATGGGCACTTCTCCCGGGTGAGCGTGTGCACACATCAACCAGAGTGAGAGTGGGCCTATCAAAGAGCTTTATTCAGGTTATAGAACTGTCGTTTGTTTTTAGACCAAAAAATCAACAATGTTACTAAAGTTTGTTTTTGGTTGTGAGGGAAAAATATCCGATTCCCAAAAAACCCATTGTTAAGGAAACGGTGGATGCAGTTTGTTTTTCTGGAGAAGCAACAGAGTTCCGCGAGTGTGTTTGTTTGTTCCCGGTCATGAGTCAAAACTGCATCAAATGTCTGTGATTTGTGGGCATTCGGCGCGTAAGATCATATAACATGAACACAAACGTATAATAAATCAAAAGTTATCCAGGAATAATGCGATTGTGTGTGCTTGTGACTCTTTAGCTCTGCCCACTTTTTTCAGAAAGAATCAGTACAGCGTTATCTGTCTTTTAATAAATATGATAAAACTAAAGACTCTGAGATATGACGGATGCAATACCACTACTCAAGGTACTCAAGATTAACATGAGATTCTCAGAAACTGTGTTATGTTCCGTTTAAAAAATTTAAGGGAAATGCAGTGGCTTGAATACGCCTTTTCTACGATGGGCATGTTTTCAAGTTCTTATTTGATATGGTTTAGGAATTAGAATATCAGGGTGATATGACAATTCTGATATCATAATGAGGATGCCGTAACTTAAGTTGTATGGCATTATTAATATAAAATTTAATTGAAGTTTCCCTATTATGCTTTTTCAATCAATCAATCAATCAATCAATCAATCAATCAATCAATCAATCGATCAACTTATATAGCGCTTTTACAATGATGACTGTTTCAAAGCAGCTTCACAGTGTTAAACAAGACAATATTGCAACAAAATATGATTTGATTTGGCTGTACAATCGTTCTGGAGAAAACAGTGATGTTATCAGCTTATATTAATTTATCATATAGTGACAGTGTTGGCAGATCATATTATAGTTTATTAAATATTATAGTAAATTAAATAAGCCCTAATTAATTAGTTAAATAACTTAGATCAGTATTTTAGTGTTATAGTTTTAGTGTTCCCAACTGAGCAAGCCAAGCCAGAGGTGACAGTGGCAAGGAACCAAAACTCCATCAGGGCATTTGGAGAAACCAGGCTCAGTCGGGGTGCCAGTTCTCCTCTGGCCTATTAACAAACAGTGTATGATTATTATTCTGGCAACCTTAATATTGTCAGAAATCATATTAGATCAAGGAAGAGACGAGTTTATTTAGGATGGCGCGTCGATTATAAAAGAGTATGAATATTTGAAAGATCGGAGTCGTCACGCCGGAGATGGGTTTATTGAGGATGACGAGCCGGTGAGGCAAATTCAGAGGAGACACTAATTGACACAGGCTCAGCAGAGACTACAGTATGCGCTGGTCATGTCCAGGCACAGGTCCACCATCCGATCTGGACACGGCCTGGATCCGGCCAACTGCAGTAAACCTCAGGATAAACAGAGAAACTAACATTAACGTAGATGCCACTCTTTTTATGATGTAACGAGTACATCAGGTGTTATGGGAAGTGTTCCCGTATCTGGCTGGCCTAGTTTATGCAGCCTAACAATCAGTCAATTGATTTGAATAAGGTAAGTAAAAAATTTTTTATGTGTATGTCATAGTAAAGAGATGCGTTTTTAGTCTAGATCTAAACTGACAGAGTGTGTCTGCTTTCCGAACAATGCTAAGAAGACTGTTCCAGAGTTTAGGTGCTAAATCGGAAATGGATCGACCGCCTGCAGTTGATTTAGATATTCTAGGTATTATCAACTGGCCAGAGTTTTGAGACCGCAATAGACGTGATGGAGTATAATGTGTTAAGAGCTCGCTCTAGTACTGGAGAGCTAAACCATTTAGTGCTTTGTAAGTAATAAGCAAGATTTTAAAATGTATGCGATGTTTAATAGGGAGCCAGTGCAGTGTTGACTGAACTGGGCTAATATGATCGTACTTCCTGGTTCTAGTAAGAACTCGAGCGTTTTGCGTTTTGGACCAGTTGAAGTTTGTTTATTAAGCGAGCAGGGCAACCGCCCAGTAGAGCATTACAATAGTTTAAAATAAATTACAAAATTTTTTCAAATATTATCTTTCATGCTGTGTGTATAGCTGTTTGTGAATGTAAAAGCTCTTCAAAAAATGTTTTTGATCAAACTGCTCAACAAATAAAGTTTTTTTAACCCCCCCAAAAAAAGAATAGATCCTGAACTGCCAAAACGAATAGTCAGCAATTCCAGCCTTGTTACATACCTACATAATAATGTAACACAATTTTCAATGCCAGCCTATGGTCTTATTTGGCTGCCCACGGGTGACGTCTACTTTGTACTCTGTAGTTGCAGCTGAGGCCTGGAAGAGTTTGGTTCTTGTTGTTGGCATATTGAGAAAATTCTATGTTCAGCATTGCAAATCCACTTTACATGCAATTCAAAATGACTTGCGCTGGAATTGATACAGAAAAATAGATGGCATTGTTCCTCTTCGAATCACTGTGTATCAAGTGCTGAGGAAACCTCTCGGGCTGATATATTTGATATATGGTGATAGGCGTTTCTTTTCCGTCACACGGTGTAAGCGGTAGATCAATCACAACTGACTGGGTCGTCTGACCAATCAGAGCAGAGTAGGCTCACAGAGAGCAGGGGTTCAGAGAGACTAAATCTTAAAAATAACCATTTTCAGACTCTGAGAAAAGAGGTGATGTGCAAAGTATAATTAGATTTTTATATATATATATATATTTATAACTTGGATGCATGTAAACCTACTACCTGTAAAACAAAACAATATGTGGAGTCTGGATTTCCTGCAGGTTGAAATATGTTAGGGTTTCACTTACCCCCAAAATGTAATATTTAGAAATTATGAATAATTAGTAATTTATTATTATTGTATTACTCTTTGTAATGCTTTTTTTCTTTTCTTTTTAAAATATTTATTAATTTTAGATTAAAATATGTTAATTCACATGTATTGAAAGTTTAAGTTTTTATTTTTATTTTTTATTTTTACTTGGTTATACCACATGACAATTTTTAGAATGGTTGTTGTTGTTAGTTTTTTTTATATATATGAAACATACCTTAATTCAAAGACTACATTTGTAAGAATATGGAACATTTTAACCTACTTTACTCTTCTTTATAGTGGGGACTTGTATATGTCAATGACCCATAAAGCACAAGAGGTTTCAGTAGAATTGGACATTCTCATTGTCTAAAAAGTTCTACTCATGACTACTGGTAATTGCTAGTTTGAATATGTATATTGATTATCCATTTCATAGAATAATTCTGATCTTACCTTAAAATCACAGCGGAAGATATAGAGAAAAAAGCTCCTATATTCTTCCTGGGCTTTTTGGGTATATCAGAGGATGTAAAGCAAGACAACAGTGATTGTAGTTCTGTAATATTTAAATACAGGTAATGATGGCATTACAGAATCTGCAAGTTGTCTTTGCAGAGCAAAGCATCAGTCCATTCTGCTCTGAGCACTGCAGAGTCTTGAAGCACCTCCCCAGGAGCAGTTGTCTCTCTAGTACAGTTGTGTGATTGACAGTTAAAACAGCAACATTATCATTTATTCAATAGTTCCTCAGCTGGAAGAGACTCTATAATGAGATGAGTGGAATGCTGTTGTTTCTGAGAAGATGCTCAGAGGATTAACTAACTAACCAGTTTCTGCCATTACTTTCGCAGTAGCTTTATTTTATGATAAAGTGTTTATATCATATTGATTTGACCCTTAATCCATTAGCACTAAAAATGCCTTCAAGTTCCTACTGCATACTTGGCAAACTTATTCTTCTGTTTTCAATCATTGCTCAATATGCTTATTGTGCCCTGACAGTGTTTCACCTGTGTCTTTTTCCATGACCTTACCAAACTCAATACTATGTAGTTTCTGTCCTAATGACTGTGATGACAAACAATACATTTTAGCTTTTTATTTTTGACTACTCACACAGGGATGATCCACCAACAGTGAAATCTAATTGTTCCAAACCATGCCAGTCAACATCGATCCCATTTACTTAGTTTCAACTGATGATGATTTATCAGTGCATGTTTGTTTTCCAATGAAATGAAACACTGCTGTGCTTTTCTTTTTTGGCCATTATCAGATACTTTTTTAATATATAACCAAACAGCTACCGGTATTTAGGTTGTTATTAGGGAATTTAATCCTTTTAAAATCTTGCCAAAAGTTAATACTGTAATTTTACCCCAGTAAATGTAATAACCGCTTTATAAATATTGGCAAATAATGATTAATGTAAATGTTATTAATAAGATTTAAAACTCCACACTGAACCATTGGGGTACTTAAAATGCGCCTCACAGTTGAACTTCAGCCTGCATGTTCCAGTCAAAAAAACTCAAATGGAGGCTGGCTGTGTTTCACGCTCATTCATGTCTGGTTTTATTGTGGAGTGGAAGACCAGTTTTTACAATCCAACAAATGACCTATGAATACAATAAAAATCAAGCATTTTATTTCTCTTTGAATATCCCTTTTCAGTTAAAGTGAACTGTAATGAATGTCATTTGGTGTCGACTTTAAACATCTTCTGTTTTTTTGTCACTTCATGCTGCTTTTTTGCTGCTAGTGTGGACCGAAAAATGATTTGCCACTGAATGCTTGTCACATAGTGGACATTGCATCAGGGTCTTTGTGTAAATGAAGGTGGGACGATTACAGACCCTGCAATTTCTTCCACAAAGACCACAGATCACGTCTGGAAGAACACAGATACATAAACACAAACATCACTGCAGAAACCTAGAGGTAAAAATTATAACATTTTATAATTTATGAATAGAAAGTGTATAACTAAAATGTACAAATAAAGACTACAGTTCAAAAGTTTTGGTCAGAAAATAAATAAAATAAATGTTATAATATATATTTTAAAATAAATGTTGTTAAAAACAAACAAAAAAAAGCTTTCTATTCCTCAAAGTATCCTAAAAAATATATTTTTCCACAAGAAAGCAGCACAACTGTTTTCAACATTAATAATAATAATAATAATAATAATAATAATAATAATAATAATAATAATAATACATGTTTCTTGAGCAACAAATCAGCATATTAGAATGATTTCTAAAGGATCATGTGACACTGAAGACTGGAGTAATGAGGCTGAAAATGCAGTGTTTAATCACAGAAATAAAATAGATTGTATTCAGATTTTTTTTTAAGTATTATTTTAAATATTGCTGCTTTTATTTGATCAAAAATAAATGCAGACTTGGTGAACATTAAAGACTTAAAAACATTAAAAAAAAATTGTATCAACTCCAAACATCAGCCTTATTAATATCTGACCATTGTGACCAATCCTTACTATATTATATAAAGTGAACCATATCATGATCTTTGTCTTTGAGTTCAGCAGGTTTAACTTAAGTGTCCGGTGCGATCCGGCCCGCCACAGTTTTTTTCCTAGGTGGAAAGACACACACTGGTTCCATATTGTTGGAGAAGGTGTTGTATAACTCGAATCCCTGAGCCGGAGGCAGAGAGCAAGAATAACCTAAGAGCTGCACTAATGCTCTGTGTATGTGTTTGGCGCATAAGCTTGAATTAACTGGCATTGCCATAGTAACGGATGTCTCGTGGGTCCCGGTCTGATTGTCCTAAGACAGGGATTGAATGGCCCCTGTACACTCCGAGGACCTGTGCAGGCTGGGGTCTCCTGCAGTGGCTGGGTCACTGAGACCTCTTCCTCTGAGTTGAGCTCAGGGCAGCCTGCACTTCCTGAAGTCCAGCCTGATTGCATGTGGGCCAGTCGATTTTAAGAGGTTGAGAAGTTTATATATTTTACATTTTTTTTAAATGTTTTTTTTTTTTCATTGCATCTCACACTCTTTGTCTGTCTCTCTTCACTCAACTTCCTCTGGCTTGGTTGGATTCACTGCACTTAACTCTCTCCCTCACTCTCTTTCTGTCTGTCTTTCTTTCACCCTCAATCTCAGTAAGGCTCGGCAACATGCACGGATTGGATCACAGGAAATTTGACTGCACTGTGATGTCACAGTCTGTGTCGCTTGCTGATTGGTGGGCGGATGGGGGCACATCATTTGCTGTGGGTACAGGCAGGCAGAGATGGCAGGTGGGCTGGCAGAAGCTGTGAGAGACAGCAGTGATGCATCTAGGTCTTCTGTATGATCCTCTGCGTTCTCCTCCTGGTTCTGTGTGAGGCTCTCCCGACTCCATGTCGGGTTTTGCATGGGCCCGGAAGGCCTCTGGTAGAACTTGTACTCAATAAATAAGCAGAAAAGAGGTGCGGCCCTAGTCTTACGCTTACACACACTGATAGACATAGTCAAACGCACATGGCTGAATGAGTCTCAGATGGAGTGGAAGATTCAGGACTGTGTATGTCATGGGTCCACAGTCAGTGTTTTTAGATTTCAAAGTTCTCGAGATCCCAGCACCTCAGTTACGTCACAGACAATTTCACTGCATGAAAACAAACATAAGTATAAAATAGTGCTGAAAAAAACTGTACTGAACAATGAAACTGTGCTGTACTTTTTAAATGAAATATAAATACCGGTATTAAATATATATTCATTATACCTTGTATCACTCATGTTAGTTCATGGTGCATTAATTAAAGTTAGTAGAACTTTAACTTTTATAATGTATTAGTCAATGTCAAAATTAAGAATCTAACAAGGAGAAATACTTCTATAGCATTTATTGACCTAAGTTACATTTAGGAATGGTATTTTATTGTAAAGAGTTACCATGAAGCCAACCAGTACAATCCAATGGCCATCTTTAAATATCTACACAAAGGCCATAGCATTAAAATGAGAAACGTTTGCAAAATGTTTTGTATATACTCACATGTTATTTGCTTCTATTTTTGAACAAATAATATATCAAAATAACAATATATATATAACAGTGATGATAAAAAAAGAACTAAAATCAAATAGATTCTTATTAGTTTGTTTCTGTGGGCTGCACGAACATAAGTTTTTTCTCTATCTTTAAATGTGCAACTATGAGTGACCAACTGGATATAAACTAATGCAAAAAAATGGTAACAATCATGACAGGCCTGTGTTTTTGTCAAATTGTTTTAACCGCTTGAGGTACTACTAATGTTAGCGTCCTCTCAGCCTTGACGGCAAATATACTACAGTTCTTTATCTACTAATGCAGCATAGTCAATAAATTAAATATAGCTGCAAGAAGCCATTATTGGGGGCAAGCGCAAAGAAGAAGATAAGACATGCCAGCATCAACTGCATCAAGCATCAAGCATCAAGTCAGATCAACTGCAACAATGAGTCATTAAAGACCTATTAAGGTGCAAAATATCTGTAAAATTATGAATACAGTCAATAATAATGATTAATTTTTTTATCACTTTCGATCAATAGGTGGCACAGTCATGAAATGTATGTGGTGTGCTCAGAATAATGGAACATGACACATGTCAAAACAGGGTGTCAATATGTCATTGCAGTCATATAGCCTCAAGAGGCCTTATCGTTATGAGTATGAAACACATGGTGGTGCTGTCTCAAACTTTTGAGTTAATAGGCATGGTGATGATTACACATACCAAGTTTTGTAATGATACACCAATGCATTCATAAAGTATAGCGTTAGAACTTATATCATAATACTGCATTAAAGTCAATGAATTTCATATTTTGCGCCACCAAGAGGCACAATCCAACCTTTTTCTTGTGTCCTCAGAGTAAGCCCATACATATTTGTGTCAAGTTTGGTGAAAATATCTTTGTATGTAAAACACGCAAAAAATTACTGACACCTGACTTTCAATGGTTTTTACTTACCCTTACTATCAATATTTTGAAATTTGGGCATTGATTTGTAGTTATTGATCTATGTTTCCGAACTTCTGGCGCTGGTTTTGTCTCGATCAGACTAGCAGTTTCGATATCCGCTAAATTTTTATAAGCACTTAATTACAACGCTGCACAAACCATACGCAGAAAACTGGCAAGTCTCGTATCATTGGACTCGGCAAGGATTTAGGAGCCAAAAGAAGTAAATAAACTCCCATGAAAATAAGTCAACCACACCCAAAGTTATAAGCATTTGAAAAAAAATTCTCCACTAGGTGGCACTGTTTTGAAACTTCTCAGGCTCCTTCAGGGTATTGTAAGTGACATGCAAAATTTGGTTTCATCCGAAAAAAGTACTTTGGACCTTTGAGCAACAGTTCAGTGCTGCTTCTCTGTAGCCCAAAAGTGGCTTGACCTGGGGTATGCGGCACCTGTAGCCCATTTCCTGCACACGCCTGTGCACGGTGGCTCTGGATGTTTCTACTCCAGACTCAGTCCACTGCTTCCGCAGGTCCCCCAAGGTCTGGAATCGGTCCTTCTCCACAATCTTCCTCAGGGTCCGGTCACCTCTTCTCGTTGTGCAGCGGTTTTTGCCACACTTTTTCCTTCCCACAGATTTCCCACTGAGGTGCCTTGATACAGCACTCTGGGAACAGCCTATTCGTTCAGAAATTTCTTTCTGTGTCTTACCCTCTCGCTTGAGGGTGTCAATGATGGCCTTCTGGACAGGGTCAGGTCGGCAGTCTTACCCATGATTGCGGTTTTGAATAATGAACCAGGCTGGGAGTTTTTAAAAGCCTCGGGAATCTTTTGCAGGTGTTTAGAGTTAATTAGTTGATTCTGATGATTAGGTTAATAGCTCGTTTAGAGAACCTTTTCATGATATGCTAATTTTTTGAGATCAGTATTAAAACAATAAAATACCTGAAATATTTCAGTTGCTGTGCAATGAATCTAAAATATATGAAAGTTTAATTTTTATCATTACATTATGGAAAATAATGAACTTTTATCACACATGCAAATTTTTTGAGAAGGACCTGTATAGCCTTACGTCTGTTTTCACAAGATATGTAAAATGTGTTTGCGTGCTTATCAAAAACGGTTTGACGAATCAACTTGAATTTTGTCAGCACAGTCTGAAGTTGATCTGGTAAAATTTGTGTGAAAATCAGAGTACTTGATGAAATTGAATTGGCTTGAGCCAAGGAATCAGAGGGGAAAAAGCCCTTTCTAGCCCTTATAGTTCATTAGCATAAACATGAGTAAAACGTTGGACAGGTGGTGGCACTAGAGGGAATGAGTTGGAGACTCCAAATTTGGTGTGGTTTCTATTGGTACTATCAGTGTGCCAAATGTGCCAACTTTCTCGCATGCGGTTCTATGGGCTGCCATAGACTCGTGCGGAATAATAATAATCAGAACGGTTTCAATAGGTCCCTTTACACTTTTGGTGCTTGTCCCCTAATTACTTTACAATGATATGAAAACATACTGTATAAACACTGTTTCGTTGTGTATGTTTTAAATCCATTTCTGAAGTGTCCCGCTCTGCGCAACACACCAACTCGCGTCAAAACAAATTCCATTAGGTGTCACTGATGTTTTTTATTTAGCCTCCAGAGGTCGCTCTTATACAGTATAATGACAGCAGACCCTGCTTTTATACTATGACAGCGAACCCTTCTCATACGCTCTAGCAATGGACGCAACCCGGAAAAACTATTGATATGCATTTTTACTTATACTTACCTTTTGCAATCGGTTATTGGTGCTGGCAAACCCATCAATCAGTTGACCTTTAATTTGTAAGATTACCACATTTTATTACTTATAATTAGTTTGTTTTTAGCATCTTAAAAAAAAAAAGAGACCTCTCAGTTTTGCTAAACTTATTTGTTTTCAATGCAAGAATGCTTGAAAGTGTGCATCTCATCTTTTGAGAGAGAAGTGCAAGAGATACAAATGTAATTTAATTGCATATAAATATTGTTTTAATATGCTTTAAAAATCCTAAACAGTACATAGACAATATCACATCTAAATCCCTGCTTTGTCTTTGTGTTCGTTTATTGTCAGTTGTGGTAGACCACAGTGTATACTGTGACATTAAATACATCTCTCTCAAAGTCGGAGTAAAATCATACAGACAAGCCAGCATACACTTCTTGGTGGAAGTAAAAACAACAAACGGGCATACAAGAACCACCCAGTTTTTCCAAGACAACATTAGGTCATCAAGAACCAAAGTCACATCCTGTCCATTTTTTTTTACAGCCACTGGTGCCATAGACGGAACTTATTTGAACAGGATATATGAAGAGCCAACACTGTGTTCTCTCCAGGCCTGACTGTACAAGTGATAAAAGCTATCTATTGCATTTCAATCTAAGTTTTATCCTAATCAGCTGTGACCACGACGAGTGGTTGCTTGTCGGTTGTTTAGTGTCTTTTTCTTTGGCCTTAAAGGGTTAGTTAACCCAAAAATGAAATTTATATCATTAATGACTCACCCTAAAGTCGTTCCACACCCATAAGACCTCTGTTCATCTTCGGAACACAGTTTAAGATGTTTTATATTTAGTCAGAGAGCGTGTCCAAGTATATGCACACTATACTGTCCATGTCCAGAAAGGGAATAAAAACATCATCAAAGTAGTCCATATGTGACATCAGTTAGTTAGTTAGAATCTCTTGAAGCATCGAAAATACATTTAGGTATCGATTCATGATTCAAATCGCCAATGTCACATTTCAGCAGTTTGACACATGATCCGAATCATGAATCAATACGCTGATTCACAACAATTTGAATCTTTCTTTGATGATTGAAAACAAACTGGGAAGTGAAGACAATGCTGAAAAGTCGTAGTTTTTTTATTTTTGGACCAATATGTATTTTCAATGCTTCAAGAGATTGATGCTTCATTAATGACTTAAATTTCATTTTTGGGTGAACTAACACTTTAAGCTGGGCATCCCGCCCTAGCCTGGCTCTGCCCTCTTACGTACTTCTGCTCAATTTTCATTTTCCTTACTACATCTGGGATTGCTGTGTTTTCTTAGTTTTTCTCCGAACACAGAGGGAGTGGCTGAGAACGATGAGGTTAATGTCGTGCGCTAGTTTGAGTTGTAGTTCAGTAATGGTGGCGGAGAAAGATGCGAATGAAACCGTTTATTCCATTGTGGCACCGCTGCCGAATATGCAGAAGTTAAAGCCGGAGCAATAACAATCTTTGCTGGGGTTTGATCGATATTATTGGTTACTTCAATAACACAAACTTATTGCTGCCTTGAAGAACAAGCGGGTGAAGAATATGATGAAGATGAAGCCGCCGCCGCTCCATGTCTCTCATGAAAGCTCATCTTTACAAACTAATACAAAGCACCGCAAGATCATTTCAATATGCGCAGGTCAGAGAGGACCTGTCCATTAAAAGCTCTTTATCCAATCAGAGTAGATCACTGTTAAGCCCGTCCCCATCTTTGGCAATGCATTCCCAATCCACGATTTGCGAAAACGAATCTTTGAAAAACATTAAAAAAGAATGAAGCATACTGAATACCCTGTTACATTTGTGCGACTGAGTTAATTTTTTTTTTCATTTTCAATGTGTTTTTCCTTCTTTTGTAATGGCATATTTTTGATAGTTTCTGAAAAATTTTCGTTCAGTTTTATAAAGTTTCGTTTAGTTTTATTGAGACAAAGGTAATTCCATAAGGGCGCATGACATACGTCACGCCCAAATGTTAGCGATTGGTTATGGCAGATCCAGAGTGGCTCAGGGCAGATCCAATAGTTTTAAACCTCAACACAGTGCCCGCCTTTGCGGAAATAAACCCTTGTCAATGGAGAGTGGCCAGAATCTATGTACAAATGAAATGTATGAGTCTGGTAAAACCAGGCTAATCCCGTCCACCATAAACTGTCATTGGTCTAAAATCCTGCTTGACATAATACAACATTAAACTAAAAATATTCTAATTGTGTTGTATTGTATTACCTTGAGGTTCTATATTTTCATATAGAACATCTCAAATTTTTAAAAAAACTTAATGCGGTGAGACACTACATCTGTTAAAGATACTGTTATCAGAGCTGTGGTTAAGTGATTAACCTGACATGTGATCTGACAAATAAATGCTGCTCATATAGACATTGTTATTTGAATCTGACTCGAGTCTATCATGCCATCTCTCTCTGCTCTTCTCATTAAAAAGTGGCAATTACAAAAGGGTAGTGGGTGGATGATTTTATTTAAAATTATATTATATTATATAAATACATTCTATTATGAATAAAACAAATATTATTGGATGGTATTTGTCGTTTCTTTGTAATTGTTTTTACACCGTTTTATTTTGGTGTATTCAGTCGAAATCAAAGTTTGTAGTTCTCAGCCTTTTAGTCCCACTTGATTTTTGCCCTTTAAATTCTCAATAAAATCATCCATTTTGATATTTTAGTAAACTGACTTCTCTGTAAAACAGGAACTGTAGTCTCACATGGCTGTGTTACCAAACACTGAGTTTGCAAACGTGTTTTTGCCAGACTGGGTGTTCTGGCAACCCCCCACCCCCCAAACCATGGGATTACTGTTGGTGTGTGTGTATGTGTGTGTGTATTTATGCCGTCTGCCGTACGCGGGGTGTAATCTGCCAGAGGTCCTGGCGCGCACAGGGTTAAGACCAGGCACCCCACCAAGCCTGAGGCCTGCGGGGGACGTCCCACAGAGCCGTAAGCCTGCACAGAGCCCACACGCCCTGGAGCAAGGCCAACAGCACGCACCGAACACAAACACACACAAATACATCAGGAAAGGAGGGTTGACACAAGAAAGACTGAGAGGATTGGTAGGAGAGTCAATGAGCTAAAAGGGGGGCTATGATCATTTAAAAAAATCTAGTTTAAAATACATGTGTCAATTCTTAGAAATTATGTTTTCATATAGCATTTCAAAAATGCTGTACCATTTTTAAGAAAAAGTAGAACTCAAGTAGAAATACTAGATTTTTCCTTATGCCCTGAAAACATGCAAGTGTGCAGTTTTTAAATATTTACAATTTTTTGTTTTATTGGTTTTAATTTTTCCAGGGTAAATTATTTATAAATAAATATAATTGTTTTACATGCAATTATACAACCTGAACTAATCTTGCTTTGCATTAAAGGGTCAAATTATCTGCTATTTTAAGAGATCTTGACCTTGACACACAGTCATGCGGGTCCACAGGGTCTCTGTGAGGTCATTTCCTGTTTTGTCAAAAAAAATGTTTGCATGTCAGTTGTAACACATGATTATTATTTTGTTGTTCTTTTTTGTTCACCCAAAAAGGAAAGATGTGTCACAATTTAATCATAATGTGTTAATTTATTTAATCCTCATGTTGTTCCAACCCCTTTCGTTCATCTTCGAAAATCTCAATGAACGAATAAAAGGAAATCCCGCACACTATCAATACTTGCAAAAATCAGAAACTTTCATCTTCGAAACAAATGAAGTTATTTTAGATCTCTCTCTCTCTCTCTCTCTCTCTCTCTCTCTCTCTCTCTCTCTCTCTCTCTCTCTCTCTCTCTCTCTCTCTCTCTCTCTCTCTCTCTCTCTCTCTCTCTCTCTCTCTCTCTCTCTCTCTCTCTCTCTCTCTCTCTCTCTCTCTCTCTCTCTCTCTCTCTCTCTCTCTCTCTTTCTTCCCGCACCATTCATATGGATTACTTTTACAATCTCTTTATGAACTTTTTGAAGCATCAAAGTGCCCCTCCGCATTATTACTATGTCACGATGGTTGTATATCACCCTGACACTTTTGGCTTTTTTAAAACATTAAAAACATTTTAATTATAGAAAAGCTAAAATCAAGTTTTGTGTTTGAATTGCATTTTTAATTGTAGTTTTGATGTAGGCCGACAAAATGAGCGTCATGTCTAACTTGTTTGTTTAATGGGCTCTTTTGCCCACGACAGTCCTGATACTGCGATGTTGTTTTGGTGCAGTTAAAAGTGGACACTGAAGGTTATCTATGAGGTTGAGTTACAAACGCCATAGCTTTTCACAGTGTCAACGCATTTGTTTTCAAGTGCTGTTGTTGGGATCTCGCCAAAATGCGGCAGCGCTCCTGTCATGTAGCCCGGACGGAGAATGCTCTGTTTAGTCTCTAAAACAGTCCGGTAAGTCTCAGCAGGTGTGGGAGCATGACAGGAGATGCTGCCTGGCGCTGACAGACTGTAGGTGTGTGAACAACAATAACGGCTGTTTCTTTCTCTCCTTACAGATTATGTTTATTTCGAAAACTCCTCCAGTAACCCACTGCTGATCAGGCGAATAGAGGAACTCAACAAGGTGAGTGACAAACAAATGTGTGTGTTGTGAAAAGCCAGTCGAACACTATGAGTCTGAGGCTTGTCATCCATATGCTTTATAATATAAATGCTTTATATGCATATGAGTTATAAGTAATAATATAACTAGAACAGTAATAAAAATTAAATAAATCTACATAGAAATATTTCAAATAATTTTAAGATAATAGTGCATAAATAAATATGAATAAATGCTACAATAGTATATGGATAATACTAAATCCATGGATAATACTTAAATCTGAATCTTAGGTTTATGCCTAACCCTTGGTCTGAATGATTCATTCACTGTTTGAATTAATTCAGTTTGTTAATTTAACTCATCATAAAGTTTAACAGTGGATGCAAAAATGTTCTTCTCACAAACCTATTGTATGATCTTGGAAGACTTCCAATATACAGTTGTACACAAGTCATACGGACTAAATTTTTATGATTCTTTTATGGGTGGTTTGTCTTTTTTCAAACCTCGACAGCCCCAGGACTCATTTGCTTTCATAGCTTTTGTGTTCCAAAGAAGTAAATCATACAGGTTTGTAACAACATGGTGAGTAAATGATGACAGAATTAAACATTTCGGATGATTTCTTTAAATATATGCAGGGTGACAAGTTTCAGTTTTGCATTGTGCGCTTGGCAGAATCCACACCTAAATAACTGACAAATCTCAAAGCTACGTTTTTTTTCTCTCCTCTGTGTTCACACTTTCAAGCCTTCTCCTCTAACATCGCACTGCACCTCCTTCTTCCCTCCTCATCTTCTCTCCATCACTAAACCCTCTCAAATCACCTAGGAAGTGCAGAGGTGTTTAGGTCATGGTTATGATTTGGTCCTCAGTTTGCATATTGAGGCTTCCCCATCAGCTGATTGGTCTAGAGGCTGTTGCTGTGACAACTCTGTTTCCGTTTGCAGACGGCGAATGGGAACGTGGAGGCCAAAGTGGTGTGTTTCTACCGGCGCAGAGACATCTCCACAACGCTCATAACCCTGGCGGATAAGCATGCACGTGAGTAGCTGGGAGAGACTGCTTTACCCACAATGCTTTGAGCTGAACGTTCATAAAAATAGATTAGCTCTTAGTTAGGCATGATGCATGAACAAGTTTGTTCCTTGTGCTTTTATTGTTATTTGGATAACAATGTACCCATTTTTAACCTATTTCTCAAAATGTTAGATATGTTCAGAATGTTAGATTTCCTTTCTTTTTAAAGGGGTCATGAGCTGGCTTTTTTAGTTTATATACTGTTGTCTGAGGTCAGGGTATGAAGTTTGCATGATTTTTACATTCAAAAATTACTTAATGAATATGTAATGGGAAATTCATTTTTTACCCTGGTTTTGAGCCTAGCTCTTGAAATCCTTTGTTTTTATGGATGTGCTGCATTGAATGCCCACTGCTATGATTGGATAACCGTTTTAATGAGCTTTGGCTCCCTTACACATGAGGATTTTTTTTGAAAACTTCCCATGTGGTGAAAAAACAACTGAAATGATTTGCCCACAGGGCTCACAAAATGTCTTTATCAAACAAACAACAAACTAGTAATCTCTCATCCACCCACAATTAATTGGAATGTTATTTTTTTATTACTTTGCCTGCCCGAAATGATCATTTACAATTTTTTCTAAAATTTGTTCTAGAATGCGCCTGTATTCAATGTTCAGTTTCAGACATCTTGTATTGAACAGTATGTCTGCTTCTTCTAAAACAAGATCCGTCATTTATACAAATTTGAGTTTTGTATTATTAAACAGAATATTCATTGGAATGGGAAGTAATGTACTGTAGGTGGAGCTTGATTTTTTTTGTCCATTTTGATTGTACCAGACATGTTAAGCTGTACTATTATTGGTTAAATCATGTCTCTTTATGTCAGCTTAATCTAAGATGACCAGAGACGTTTATTAAATGGAGACAGTTTTGTCTTTAAAGTCTTTAAAAATGTATGTAATTTTTAAAATAAAAATATAGTCAAATGTATTAGCATACTTTAAATTCTCTGTTAATTAATAGAATATTTTGTTCACAATGAGGTCTACTAGGTGACAGCACAAGCAAGTTTATAAAGTCTTTTTTGGCTAATTACCACACACACTTTGAAACTTTTTGGAATGTCATGGGATGTGTGGTTTTTAGCAGTTATTATCAGGCTGATTTTGATCACACACTTCTTTGTTTATCTATATCTGCCCATTATCACAACACCACCCAAAGTGCTGACTGTGCAGTGTGCACATTTCTTTGATTTAGCCTAGAGTCTCTATATAATCTTAAAGGGGTGGTTCCGTGTTTTTTTTAAGGTTTGGTTGTGTTTGTGTCGCAGTATAACATGTCTTAATACTTTTTTTTGTTTTACTTTTTTTTATATATATATATTTTTCTTATATTTTACCTTTATTCCACACCGCTGTCTCCACTGTCTTTTGAACGGCTCGTTTGCTTCCTGCTTCTATGAAGCCCATTCCTCCGAAAAAAGCGCAATGGTCTTAGATTGGTTAGATGGCCAAATGTAGTTTTTAATGTATTTTTATTGGCTGAACTGCCAAGCACAGGTTGTCCAGAAACGCCACACCCCTCACCATTACGTGCAGAAGTCACATCTGCGTTATAAATAATGGTGTCAATATTGCCATACCAATCTGAGCCCGAATCAGACCCAGATAGCGGGGATGAAGGTCAAGCAGAACCTCTGCATGCAAGGCTTTTAATGGACGTTAGTGAATGGTAAGTATATGTGTTTCAAGTATTTTTGTAGGGTCACTGTTACTGCTGTTAGTTATCTTTTCATATTCTGGGTTAAAGTTTTACTGTATCTGAATACACTAATAACAGAAACGTCGAAAATAAATAAATAAACAATGTTCGTGGGTGTGATTACATACAAGTTTGTTGGTGTTTGTAGCCGTTTGTTGGAGAAGTATGAAACAATTTAGTTAACTGCTTAGCATAGCCAAACCGTGTTGGTCTTGATGCAACCAAAACACACAGAAACCACATTTAAAATACATATACTTAAACATAAATTGTAACCATTGCTCCCGAAGTCCAGCGTACCGAGGAAAGCCGAACACAGAAGTCGTGCACTTGGGGTGAAAATAACATCGTTTTGACAGCATGTCTGCATCACAGTAGCCCACTGCAACATCTCTCTCTTTCATAATGACTGCGACGTGGCCTCGTCCACTTTGTTGCGTGTTCGCGGGGGCAGTGTTTATGTTATTAGCAAGGGTTTAGGATGTCACCAACCCTAATAAGAAGCTCGTTGTAGTCCAAACCGGCCATTTTTGTAGGCAATAAACTGCCATCAATTCAAAAGGCAATATCTCCGTTTGCATTGAACTTTCAGGGCTGTGACTTTGCAGATACTGTTTATGCTCAAGCAGCAACATTACACCAACTTAAGTTAAAAAAAGTGAAATCGCATGCAACCACCCCTTTAATTTGAATTTGTAACACATTTGTGGTCCTTTTTCTCATCTAGCTTTATTGGGCAGAAAAACTTTTTGGATTAGTGTTTGGATTTGGTTTGTATGTTGTTCTTGTTGTGTGGAACAGTTAAGGAGGTATTTTGCAGAATGTCATTGCTGCTCCATAGAATAATGGCATATAATAATAATAATAAAAATAATAATACATTTTATTTGTAGCAGACTTTTTATTAAACAAAAATATCAAAGTGCTACAGATTAAAACGATCAACAACAACAACTAAATAAATAAATAAAACAGAAAAATTAATAAGTATCAAATCAATCAAAAGTTCTGCTAAAAATGTGGGTTTTTAGACCACGTTTAAAAGCAACTACAGTATTTCAGTATAGTATTTTGGAATAGTATAGTGTTTCAGTATAATATTGAGTATTTTAATATAGTATTTCATAAGACCAAGCCTGTCAAACTCCAAGCTTGACAAAAGGCAGCATAAAAGAGATCCATCCAGTTTCATTCTTGCATCTCGTGACTGATTATCATTTACGTTGGTGCAATGTTTTTTTGGAGCTCTGGTTCCATTGTATGGAAGAGCAGCCTAGACATTCTTAAAAATATCTCCTTTTGTGTAAGGAATGTAATGTAAGGAAGTTGGGTTTAGATAGACATAATGAGTGTGTAAATGATGAGAGAATTTTCATTTTGGAGTAAACTCAATCTTTTTAGTGGTTCAGGCAAAAAAAGCTGCAGGATAATTGTTTGTCTATTATGTAATGTTCAGATGATTGACAGCCCTTAAAACACCCTCCTCTCTCAAATGAACTGGAGTTGTGAGTCTTTTAAAAGAGAATATGTTCCTGCTGTGAGCAGAACCTTCCTTTAAAATGGCTGCTGGAGAGATTTATCTGCAGAAGGGCATCTGAGGGGTTTGTAAGTACAGGGGTTAGACACGGTGCTTATGTGTGTATAAAAGAGATTTCGTCTTTGGTCTGCAGCACAAGTCTGATTCTGAGACCATAAAGCCTATTTGTTCATGTGGACCACACAGATGCAGTAAAGAGGAGCTCTCTCTACCTTTCTCTCACTGTGTGTTCATGTGTGTGTGTGTGTGTATGTGTGTGTGTGTGTTTGTTTGTGTGTGTGTGTGTGTGTGTATTATGGACCTCCCCTCAATGCCAGCAGCCTCTCCATGGACCTTCAGTCATTTGCAATATGTGAAAAATGCATGGCAGGAATGGTTGTTCACCACATGGGTGTGGGCTACATCCTGTCTCTGCCTTTGGAAAAGGAAAAGGGAGTTAAAGAATGAGTGGAAGAGCGTAAGGAAAAAGAAAAGTCACCAAGTGGAGGGAATGAAGGAAAAGCCAATGAGAAGAGGAGGACACAAGTTCAGTGCCGGCTGGACCTGGACTCGTGTGCCTTCATGAAAGCTAGAGGCAGCGACTTGGCCATCACTTTTGCCATCGAACATACTTGTGGATAGGGGGTTTGTTCAAAAACCTAATCATGTCTCGTTTCCTTTCCTTTCCTTTCCTTTCCTTTCCTTTCCTTTCCTTTCCTTTCCTTTCCTTTCCTTTCCTTTCCTTTCCTTTCCTTTCCTTTCCTTTCCTTTCCTTTCCTTTCCTTTCCTTTCCTTTCCTTTCCTTTCCTTTCCTTTCCTTTCCTTTCCTTTCCTTTCCTTTCCTTTCCTTTCCTTTCCTTTCCTTTCCTTTCCTTTCCTCCGTCTTTCCTTAACTTTCCCCCTTTTTTCTTTCCTTCCTTTTTTCCTTCCTTCCTTTTTTCCTTCCTTCCTTCCTTTTTTCCTTTTTTCCTTCCTTCCTTTTTTCCTTTTTTCCTTCCTTCCTTTTTTCCTTTTTTCCTTTTTTCCTTCCTTTTTTCCTTTTTTCCTTCCTTCCTTCCTTCCTTCCTTCCTTTTTTCCTTCCTTCCTTCCTTTTTTCCTTCCTTCCTTCCTTTTTTTCCTTTTTTCCTTTTTTCCTTTTTCCTTCCTTCCTTCCTTTTTCCTTCCTTCCTTCCTTTTTTCCTTTTTCCTTCCTTCCTTCCTTTTTCCTTCCTTCCTTCCTTTTTTCCTTTTTCCTTCCTTCCTTCCTTCCTTCCTTTTTTCCTTCCTTCCTTCCTTTTTTCCTTCCTTCCTTCCTTCCTTCCTTCCTTTTTTCCTTCCTTCCTTTTTTCCTTCCTTCCTTCCTTTTTTCCTTTTTCCTTCCTTCCTTCCTTTTTTCCTTTTTCCTTCCTTCCTTCCTTTTTTCCTTCCTTCCTTCCTTTTTTCCTTCCTTCCTTCCTTTTTTCCTTCCTTCCTTTTTTCCGTTTTCCTTCCTTCCTTCCTTTTTTCCGTTTTCCTTCCTTCCTTCCTTCCTTCCTTCCTTCCTTCCTTCCTTCCTTCCTTCCTTCCTTCCTTCCTTCCTTCCTTCCTTCCTTCCTTCCTTCCTTCCTTCCTTCCTTCCTTCCTTCCTTCCTTCCTTCCTTCCTTCCTTCCTTCCTTCCTTCCTTCCTTCCTTCCTTCCTGTCTGCCTGTCTGCCTGTCTGCCTGTCTGTAGAAATCTTTTAGAAAGTTTCTAGTGCTTTTTGTCTCTTGCTATAACTCACAGAGCTTTGGTGTGTAAACTTCAGTTCTCTGGTGTCGGAGAAGTCAGCAGCGTGCGGGTGCCGTGACTCACAGATGAAATATTTTGCTCTCTGTGATGCTGGCTCCGCCTCGCTGGGCCCTGAGAGGCCTGAAGCAGCAAGGCGCCATGTGTGCCGAGAGAGAGAGAGAGACCTGGCTCTGCTGTGAACTACTCACTGGAATCACCTCACTCGGTGGCCTCAGCCGCTCCGCTTATTTGTGCTTTCTGCTCGACCTCTTGGTTGCCGAGTGCAACAGCTTTGAGTCATGGCTGTCGGAGTGAGCCGTGTTTGTGTGTTTACATTTCTTCCTGAACTAGAAGGGCAAAATAAACAAACGGCGGTCGGAAAAGGACACCGGAATTCATCTCCGTATCATCTAATGTCCTTGTCAACAAAAAGGTTGTGTGTGGTGTGGGTTTCTATGAACACATAGGTTGTACTAAGCAAACATCTATGCATTGGTGGCCGCAGGTTTTTGTATGGAGGTTTTAGAGCGTAGTTATGGAGGCATTGCCCATTGTATCTAGGGTGTGTGCGCGTGTGAGGGATGATATGACACGGATCAGTACAGACTTAAACTGTATTAGGGATGCAAATTATAAGGAATTTAATATTCTGATTACATGAATTATTGTTTTTTAGATGAGTTTTAAAAATGTCTTATTTAAAAACTATTTCAATATTTGCAAATGTAATTTATTTCTTTAATGGCAAAGCTGAATTCTCAGGAGCCATTACGCCAGTCTTCGATAGGTTAGTTTTGTGCAGTCATTTCCGTCAGTCAAGAATAAATCCAATACAATTTCAGATTTTGGAATTTCTGTTTATATGAACCCATAATATTGCAATTCGATTCACATATTTATTTATATGTGCATTACATGAATTCTAAACAAAACTTCAGAGCATGTGCAGTGCTCAATTGCTGTGTTCAGAACCAAAGAAATCCACTGCAATAATATTATTGGAGATACCATGAGTGTACATTTTAGTTTTTTTTTGCCTTGATTATATCTAAAAAATATTTAAAAAATAGTGCTAATATTTAGTAAATATTCAGTCTCATCCACTGTCCAGTTCATAAGATGAAACATAAAATCCTACACATGATTTATGATGTAAAATGTATATAAACAGTTGGATTCAAACATTTATATGCTTATTTTTTTTAAACTGTTATTTAATCAAATTTTCATTTGGATCAAGCTCAGATTGATTGAGGTATTTTCATGCAGTCTTTTCAGTCTGATTACTAACAGATTATTTGAGTGCATGTTAACATAGCTTGTGCCGGATGATCCTTCAGAAATCAAATTTGTTGATTTGCTGCTCAGTAAACATTGTGTCAGAGTTCAAAATGGTTATGCTGCCGAATATATATATATATAATTTTTTTTTTTTTTTTTGTGAAAACCGTGATACAATATCTTTCATGATAAACTTTGAACTGCCAACTCATACAATTTTTTTTTTTTTTCTGCTATGGTTGTAGATTCAATAGTGCTGCAGTGCCACCTCTGAATAGTGGTGCAGGAAACTGTCAGAGTGTTTTAGTACAGAGTTCTGTCTTCATCAGTGCAAGGATCCAGACATTGAAGAATCATTA